>NC_090443.1:781207724-781507724 GCF_031143425.1 Pleurodeles waltl | reverse complement strand
GTAGTTATCCTAATGTTAAATAAATTAATTACACTGATCAGCTCCTGCAAACACTCTTCAAAGCAACTTTTCCATCTTCTGTGTGTGGCACCTGCTTACCAGAGCACCAGGAGGACCATGAAGGCATGTGCATCACACGGACTTTCATACTGGAGAATTCAGGGTGACTAGGAAATCGATTGCCTAATGTAGTTAGAATTAACTTAAATAGATTCTACAACCCCTCAAAGTCCTTCTAAACACAGCTGTTTCATTAGCCTTTTGTTTTTATTTCCATTAACAAAGTAGTGGATCAGTCCCAATGCCCATCACTGTCCAAAAAATGGGGGAATTTTCCTATATTTTACTAACTACCCGGTAATTCCTCCCACCTTTACTTCATACCTCTGTTGAGGTTCGATCCTTTAATAAATCCCAATATGCTATTGGTATGGGCATCTCTTAGATTTCCCTAGAGTTAAACATGTGTAGTGAAGTTTCACGCTAGTGGGAGGTGAGATTTAACTCAAAACAAATTACTTCAACAAATAAAAGCATGCACCATGGGCCTGATTATGAGCCTGGCGGTCACAAGACTGCCAGACTCATGGTGGTGGTCGGACCACCGTGGTTGTGGTGGTCTGATCGCCACATTACAAGTTTGGTGGGCGGACCACCAACCAACAGCCATCTCTGCCAGGATCCAAGATCTTGATGGGGTGACAGCGGTCTTGGTTGTAATCAGCCAGAGCGACACGGAACTCAGAGCCGCCCTGCTGATTACCACTTTGTTCTCTGCCAGCCTTTTCATGGTGGTTTCCCCACCATGAAAAGGCTGGCAGAGAACAAGGGAAGGGGGGAACAGAAGGGCACCCGCACTTCCCATGCCAGCACTGTGCTTTGCAGACAGTGCGCATTCCGATGGTGCTGGTCAGCCACCTCTCTGCTACAAGATAGCACTTGGCTCCTTTAAGGGAGGCGAGTGTCATCTCGTAGCTCTGTTGCTACCGGAATGACCAGCGGGAACACTCTATTTCAAGGTTTCTGACAGTCAGCCAGGTCAGACCGGCCAAAACTTGTAATAGGGTGGGGGTTAGCCACGCCATGGCGGTGGCGTCCTCCCGGCGAGTTCGCCGGGACCGCCAAAGTCGTAATCAGGCCCTAAGTTGAAGTTAATTCAGCTATCACTTTTATCTTCACTCCTAACATGAGAAAATATCAAAACTTAATACAAAAGACGCAAACTGCATTTGTGATGTGATTCTTTCGCATCTTAATTGGCACCAGGTCAATCAATTACCTATTACTCTTTCAGGAACGCATTATGATTTAACTACTTCTATTTGTACTGCTCTTAGATGTCAAAAGTGAACAGATTTAACAGTCCTGAGGGAAAGATCTTGCTCTTTTCAAGAATAGCTAGGGAATTCCTAACAATATACAAAAACAATTTCAGCAATTAGTGGTTTGCATATTTATTTTCCTATTTTCTCACAATAAACCCTACTTACTGTGACACTGCATGGTTTGAGAATGTTTTTGAAAAATACTAAAACTTTAAACAGGCATGAATTAGCCTTCGTGAAAGGACAGAAATCCATCAGAGGTACCTCACTGTGCTTTGATCGCTGCATGAAATGAAAGTTTCCCTGAACTGCTTGATTTTTGTTCTGATTTATCACTTCTCTGTCTAACAGTAGCAGAACATTTGCAGTACAGCTGTCCACATATTCAGAGGAGTACATTCAAAAGAATAAACAAAGTACTGTTGCGTATGCTGCAAGGATGCTCTCATTTTACAGGGTTGATATTTGTGAATGGGGGAACATTTATTGATTAGTGGACCAGCTTTTTTTAAATTATATTTGCATGAAAACATTTCCAATAAATACACCTTTAACACCACTCGGTACACAACATGAATTCATTGCAATGTTTAGGCTCATGAAATCTTAACACTTCTCAGCAGCAAAAATACGTTGAAACATTGTTTTGTGTCATACAAATGGGAGCAACTCACTTGAGGGATTGGAAACTTGCAATTTAAATTTTTAGTGAAAATGTGCACATGGATATGGTGAATTTTGTCTATGAGGAGATCTACACCTAGGTGTAGGTGTTGACGTAAGAGGACATCTACACCTGCAAACCTTGTGAATATGGCTCATAGTGTGTAAAATAGCAAATAAGTAGTATATGGAGAAGCCTGCTCTGCTGGGAATTACCAGTCTTCAGCATTCAACCAGTCGGCCCAAGCTCTGGTGTTGGACAGGTTGGCCCTCAGCTGAGTGGAAGAGGAGGGCTTCCTCAATTGTTATTAACTTTAAAAAGTTTTCTTTGGTTCTCCTTATATTCTGTCATAGAATTACAGAGTTACAGAGGTTTGTTTCATGAAATCATTAGAGAAAGATGTATAAACAGTTGATTAAAGGGCATACTGCGGTGATAAAAATTAGAATGAATACCGATAATCAATTCAATGAAGTTGGATCTTTGTTGGCCACAGTCATCGAACATTCCACCTGCTCTCTACAACTGTCCCCTCTGGAATGCCCCCAGAGGATCTCTCATTCTTACACCAGTAACCGAATTTAGAGAGGAATCATGTCACCTCAACGTGTCCTCCACTGCTTCATTCACTTCTATTTTACTTTGAATCGCCCATTGTATACATTCAAGCAGTGCATGATTCATATTTTCAACAAGACCATTTCCTTGAAGATGATAAAGAGCTAAACGCTTGTGTTGGATGCCATATTTTCCCCTAAATGCTTTCATTTCTCTAGAGATAAACTGTACCCCGTTGTCAGACACTAATTCTTTAGGGACTCCTTCCCTGGCAAATAATCTCTTCAAACCTTTAATAACCACGTTTGTATTAGGTTCCTCCATAAACTCTACTTTCCACCATTTCCTATAATAGTCCACCACCGCAAATGCAAATCTCGATCTTCTTTCTAGGGTGCTTAAGAAAAATCAATGGCCAGCTTAATCCAAGGTTCTGCAGGCAAAATACTTGGTGTTAAAGGTACTGGCTGAGTTTTCAACACTTTGTCACTGTTTGCACAGATCACACAATTCCTCACACAGGTAACTATTTCAAGATCCATACCTGGCCACCAATAACACTCTCTTATCTTTCTCTTAGCAATGGTTTGTCCTAAATGTCCTTGATGACCAAGCATAATGATTGTGTCTCTCAAGCCTCTGGGTAGAATGAATTTATGGTTCCTCATCAAAATACCATTGTTCTCTACCGATAATTCGTCTGCGACTTGAGTGTAGGCTTGTAAATTTATTGGCAGAGAACTTTTCTTGGGCCAACCACGGGTCAAATAGTTCTTTATACATACCATATCTTCACCTTTTAACATTTCTTCATTCCACTCAGTCTCCATAAAAGTGTTTCTATCACACACATCTACAACCGCAATCAAACACTCTTCATCTTCTTCATCCACCAACTCTATTTCCTCGTCTGAATTGATTGGTGAAAAAGACAAATAATCGGCCCTGATATTTTTCCCACCAGGAATGTACTCTACTTTGAAATCATACTGTAGTAGTTTTGAACTCAATCTAGCAGTTCTCGTAGTGTGTTCTTTGATAACTTCTCCACTACGAATGTTCACTAATGGTTTATGATCAGTCTTAAGTGTAAACCTTCTCTCCCAAATATAGTTCTTGAACTGCTCAACAGCCCAATAGCAAGCCAATAACTCTTTTTATGTCATGGAAAAACCTTTTTCGTTGACTCTCAAAGAACGTGATGCAAACCCTATAGTTTTTGTTTTTGATTGTTTTTCTCTTCTTGGGATAACATTGTCCCCAAACCATCGTTACTAGTTTCTACAGTAATAGTGCAAGGTTCAGTAGTTTCAAATGATGCTGAAATTCCTGCCTCAACTATGTCATTTTTAAATTAAATGCTCTAAATTCTTCCTCTGATTTTGCATCCCACACAAATTCTTTATTTTTCTTGAGTTCCCGGAAGTTTGTTGTTTAGTAGAACAATTATTTTCTAAAGTTCACATACACCCAGAAAAGCTCCAACATGGTCTTTTGTTTGTGGTTCAGGTGCACTAACGATCTCATCTACCAAACCTAGTCTTGGTTTAACCCCATCTTTTGAGATAACATGAACTTAGTACTCTATGCTGGATTTAGCAAACTCATATTTTTTTTCATTTGCTACTACACCATATTTTTGTAAATTTTGTAACACTTTATTCCTTGCTTCATCGTGGGTACATTCATCCTCAATCAGTATATCATCCTGAAAAGTTACAACACATTCGAAAGCCGGAAGTATGTTTTCTAAACCCCTCTGAAAGACAGAAGCAGCGGACACCAACCCAACAAGGCATCCTTTTGAATTGAAAAGTGCTAAAAGGTGATACAAAATCTGTATAATGCCTTGAAGTTTCGTCTAACTCAACTTGATGATATGTGGAAGATAAGTCTATTTTGCTTACAACTTCTTTTCCAGCAAAAGTAGATGTGATGGCATCAATACGTGGTAAGGGATGTGAATCGACCCATATGACCTTGTTCAGACTACACAAATCAATACAGACTATTAATTGTCCATTTTTTCCTTTCAAGCAATGACCAATGGAGATAACCAAAGTGATGACTCTATAGGTTCTATAACTCCATCAAAAACCATTTGTTTGAGAATACTCTCTAAATCCTGACTTACACTGAAGGGTACATTTCTCAATTTATGCTATACAGGTGCGGCATCATTTTGTACTTTGATCTTATGTTTGAAACTTGTAATCATACCCAAGTTATTACTGAACACCTTAATGAACACATGTAGCCAACTATTCTTGTGTTGTTTGTCATCATTTAACTAATCTGTAACTAACAAAACTTGAGCACTCTTCCCCGATCTTAATGTCATACTGAATAACCCTTGGTAATACCACCCAAGTATATTCAAAGCTTTTTAAGCTACTTAAACTTTTCCAAGAATCACTTTGCTTTTATATTTCATATGTGCTTCAAAACAACCAATGAGGTCAATTTTGTTTCCATTATACGACACAGGGTTTCTGTCAAAAACAAGCGACTAGTCTGAAACTGTGTAGCACAGTCGACAAGCTCTTCGTGCTCGTCGCGCTCCATGAAGGAGACTCCCTCGAGGTCCCGAAAAAAATTAAGTGGGTTCTTGACTGTGGCCAGCTTGTTGCCAGATTTTATGGTGATAAAAATTAGAATGAACACTAATAATCAGTTCATTGAGGTTGAATCTTTCTTGACAACAGTCATCGACCACTCCAATTGCTCCCCACAACTGTCGCCTCTGGAATGCCCCCAGAGGATCTCTCATTCCACATTCCACGCATAGCATGGCATGTAGAATGTATGAGATCACCACACATAAGTAGAAGCATCAGTGGGAACTGGAGTCAACAGATGCAGTGGCTGGAAAGGACTGAGGTAAAAAGCAATACTGCTAAAACATCTGGAGATGGTAAGCTTTTTTTTAATCAGAATAAGATGCATGTTTCTAATATTTAAGCTGCAACCAATTTTTACGGGAGCTTAAAAAGGTTGGGCACGTGTCTCTCCCCAGCATCAACAATGTGTGCTGGGTCACACATGAATTTTAGCTAACAATCATTTGCAACCTCGAATTTGTAACTCAATGCACTTAATAGGAAAAACAAAATGGCATATAAACATTGTTTAAAAACCCGATTTGCTGAACTTGTCACACATGTAAAGAGCCACTTGTCAGCTCTGTGTGAAATTTATCTAAACGCTGTTATTCATGTTAGCCCTACCTAAAATTACCCAGTTCAATAAGCAAATACACAGCTGTGGAGCTAAAGCTGTATGCTCTGGTTACCGTACCACTGTGTTTAAAATTAGCCCTATTTTTTAATCTCTGCACAATGGCTTTGTTTTATCTTAAAATCACAGAGAGAGGCATCATTTAATAATCTAGTGCACTCTTAAAAGGACAGAAAGGTGGCCACACCTCCCAAATGGCAGACAGACATTTATAAAATATGATGTTGTTTTTCTTTACGAATTCACATAGGGTAAACAAAACTGAAAAAATTCAGTGCTTTCCATACAAAAGTTACTACAATACATAAATGGTTTTTGAAACAACAATTATACAGAAATCAATGTATGAAAACAAATTACAAGGTTAGACCAATTTAAAAAAAGTTCTCAGGTGAAAGAGGGAAGAGAGCTAATTTTATAAACCACTGGATGGTGTTGGGAAGCTGACATTTTTCTATCCATTTTGGCTTCCGCCATTTCACCCTGCTTGCCTGAAAATTAACAGTAGTGTAGTGCCAATTTAAATAAAGTGTCTCATAGCCCACTATGGTGGTCTTCAGGGTACCAGGAGACCAGAAACCTACCCAGAAGGTCCTTAGGGTTATCTCAGTACACATGCCAGCTGCTTTCCTATTCCTCATACTAATTTGTTTGCATAAGTGGACATTTATGACAAGCATAACACATTTTAGTCTAGAGACAACATCAGGTGATTTCTGTGCAAAAGACTATTATCTGCACAATGTCTTAGGGTGAGGAAAGGGAGTGGTCTGGTATAAGTGAGAGACAGTCCTGTTGCATCCCCGGAAACAGAAACATATTCATAGAGAGAGACGGAGGGAGTCCCCAAAATGTGGACCTGCCTTATAATTTGGCATCTTGAGCAATCTGAATGTCAACAATCATACATAATTCTTATTAGGTCATAATCCTGAAATAAATAAGCATTATTGTCAATTTTTATTGAATTGAACTGAAGTTTGCTTGGCCTGTTAATTGATACCATTTGTCAGGTTTAGCTGATCGACTCTTCATGTCTAGCTATGTTGGTGTTGTAACACGAATCTTGAATTCTAAGAAATACTTTCAAGAGAAAGCTTGTCCTGGAGAGAGAGAGTGAGAGAGTAATAGCTTAGATTACAGCTTAATCTCCCAGAAAATAACAACAATGTAGGATAAAACGGATCAAGAGAAAACTGCCTGCCATGACAACGATGCAATAACACAACATTGGCGGTCTGATTCCGTAATATCAGGTGTAGCTATAGACATCTTCAGTTGCCAAATTGTGCCAATCCTTTATCTGTGCTCCTGTTCCAATTTTACTATGTTGCTATTTGTGTAAACCTTATTTCAAGTCTATTTCTTCTTATCTTGTTGGTGTATACTGTTAGAAATTGGGTCTCTAGTTGGCAGAGGTATGTACCCTGTCCAAGCAGGGACCACAATCTTAAACAGGGTAAGTCACAAAACAATCCAAATTATCCTGTGCTCACCCTCTAGTAGTTGGCATTGAGCAGTCAGGCTTAATTTGGAAGCAAATGTGTAAAGTATTTGTGCAATAAATCATAAAGTAACACTTTGAAAACACCACAAAAATACACCACAGTTTTAGAAAAATATATATTTATCTGAATAAAATTAGGTCAAAAAGACAAAGATCCAATATGCACAAGCTGAACTTTTGAAAGGTTTAAAGGAGTCTCAATCCTTAGAAATCAATAGTTTTTTCTTGTACCTGGGATGCACCAAAAATAATGACGCATAGGGACGGCAGAGGAGATGCATGGAAAAATAAGATGTTGCAGCAGATTTTCTGGTGTGGCACAGACAATGCGTTGATTCTTTCCATGCTGCAAAGGGTTACGTCATTTTTCAGGCACGCAGTCTTGGTTACTCACTGCGATGCAGTAATATTTGATGCCCAGGAATAAAGCGTTGAAAATCCTTGACGTGCTGGTAGAAAGAGCAGGTGCAGCATCGATCCGGTAGGTGATGCATCTAATTTTCTGTCTCAAGGCAGGTTCTGTGTCGAATTTTCCTTTGGGAAGTTAGTGCTGCATCATTCCGGTCGACGGTGCAACAATTTCCTAGCAGCAATGCAGACTTTGCTGTGATTTTTGGAGGCGTTGAAGAGGTGAAGTCTTTGTTGGCTCTGAGACTTCAGAAACAGGAGGCAAGCTCAATTTGGTAGGGTCAGAGACCCGGTCTATATACACAAAAATGCCTTTGAAGTGGTGGAGAGTGGTTTTGAAGTGCACAAGTTCCCCTTTCAGCCCAGTCCTGCTTGCCAGGATCCCTGTGGGGGGTTATCAGTCCTTTGTGTGAGGGCAAGCTACTGGCCTTTGAAATGTAAGCGAGAGCCCCTCCACCCTTCCTGCTCAGGGAGACCCATTCAGTATGCAGATAAAGGCACATGTGACTGAGTGTCCTTTGTTTATGGCTGTCTGGGTGGAATGCACAAGGGGAGCTATCAACCAGCACAGACCAGATGTGGATTGGAGACAGGCTGTAAGGCAGAGATGGTAGTAAGTGCAGAGAAACTCCCATTTCCAAAAGTGGCATTTCTAAAATAGTAATATTAAATCCTACTTCACCAGTAAGCAGAATTTTCTATTACCATCCTGGCCATACTAAATATGACATGGCTACTCCCTCCAGATCAGAATCTATCACTCAAAAGTATAAGAGGGCAGTTCTAATGTTAGTCTATGAGAGGAGCAGGCCTCACAGTAGTGGAAAACAAATTTGTGGGATTTTCACTACCAGGACATGTAAAACATGTTCTGCCTTTTACTGACACAGCACCATGTCTTATGGGTTGCCGAGGGCCTACGTTAGGGGTGGCTTATATGTAGAAAATAGGGAGATTAAGGCTTGGCAAGTAGTTTAAATGCCAAGTTGAAGTGCCAGTGAAACTGCACTCACAGGTCTAGCAATGGCAGTCCTGAGAAATGTGTAAGGGGCTACTTATATGGTTGTGTCCATCAGTGCTGCAGGCCCACTTGTAACATTTAATGTACAGGCCCTGGGCGCATGTAGTGCACTTTACTAGGGACTTACAAGTAAAATAACTATGCCACCAATGTTGCTATGTTCTTTGGGAGAGAACACATACACATTAGTACAGGTTAGCAGTGGTAAAGTATGCAGAGTCTTAAATCCAGCAAAAATAAAGTCAGAAAAGTAAGAGGAGGAAGGCTAAAAGTGTAGGGTGACCCTTCAGATAACCATTTTCCAAGCTGTAAGCAAAAGCATTTGAATATGTTTTATATGCATTTATTGTGTGAATACTTTTCAAAATGCACTTCTTCATACAGTGTACAGCTTGTAAACTTTCCGCTGAAAAGTGAAAAGCACAACCTGAGAATACATTTTGTGGAGAGGCTTGCAAAGTCCTTGCTGTCTCCCTTCACTGGCTTTCCTATTCTGCATTTGCTCCATCATTTGTCCTACCTTTGTTGACTGTATATTTACAAGCAGAACTACATTCTAGAGTGTGGAGAAGATTGTCATCAGAGTATACCGGACAATGTGCTCAATGCTTAACAGCATTGTAGGGTGTATCAAGTACCAATTGTCTTGTAATACGAAACGTATATTGCATGTAGGCGATTCCTAGTTTAGTTCGCTCCCTAGAAGATCAACTTTTCTCATTTTTTTCCCCAACCACTCCACTGCAATATATCAATGTTTTTTTGAATGTCACATAGCCTATTTTTCAAGTATCACAAACATCAATGTTATTTTTCCTCTTTCTTTAACTCATTACCATAGATTAATGATTTAAACCATCATCGACATAGAAAGGGGAGATAATTTTCATAAAATCCATTGAACATCTTAAAAATGCATGTATGTACATTTGCATTAAACTCCCTAAAAATACATAGTCCTACTCTTATTCACTCTTCAGTTAAATTGGGAACACCCCCCAATTAATTACAGTAATAATGTTTAGGTTTTCACCTAATGGTAAGGGTGTCTATTTATTGATCTTCTAAGCATGATTTCTCTGTGATGTTATGTTATAGAACCATGTTTTGTATAGCGTACTTGTACCAGGAAGACTCACTGCTGGCACGCTATGGCTAAGGGGGAAGTTTTGGCTTGCATATTATTAAAAAGCCTTCTCCATCATAAATGTAGTTCTCTGAATATTACACAACATTTTGCACCAACCACTCTCCGATGAAGCAGTAAACTAATTTACATAAATGTGAAGATTATATTCTCTTCCTTTTTAATTTGTTTTTTCTTTTGCTGCAGAAAAATGCAAGAAGTTTGGAATTGTTGCACGCTTTTGAGGATCTAAATTAGCTATTACCGCATGGGACTATTCCTTGTCTGTCAAGCTGCCTACAGTTCCAAGTGGTTTATAACAGGGCAGCCCCTGTTTCCCTACAGCTAACTGTCAATATAAAGCACATGGGTAGGTGAGAGATTTGCAATGCACAATCGATGGCACATGTGACGACCAGGGTAGTACTGTCCCAATCTACACATAGATGAGAATTCTGACCCGTTCGATTAGAAAATGATCCATGTAAGTTCACCCATTAAATTCTAGTTTGGAAAGTCCTCCAGTGTTCGATCATTAGCAGATAAGTAAGCAGTGAAACAGTCGGATGAATTCAGTTTGTGTTGAAGTAGCACAAGTTGCACTTTTATTAGGATGCACAAAGTATCACTTCATTAGTGAATCATGAACCGTATGCAGTCTGCAGGTGTGAGGTAATCACTTGATCGCTTTGAGAAAACATGAGAGGGTGAAACCCCTTTCTGCTGAATCACAATATTTGTTCAATTGATTAATTAAAGTTCCGTGACTAATGTGGAATTGTGGAAGTGTCTTTTTCCAGCGAAGGGACATTCAGACCTCCAAACAACCCCCTCCCCACCTTTTACCACCTCCTTTCCTCCTGCCATGGTTTAGTAGTGAGAGAGCACGAATTTAAATTGACGTGATTTGCAAACTTGGTGAACAAACAACAGGTTATTAACCTAGGAGCTGCTAACCAGCTATTTACAGAAGGAATGCGTGCCACAGTACACGAGGATTTTTCAGCGGAACTTAATGAAGGCACAAGCTATCATATGTAAAAAGAAACATATAGCTTGACTGCAAATTTTTCATTCACACGGCTCAACAGGTATGCAAGAACACAGGCCGCACTCCCATTTGGTTACCACGTGAAGATTTAATACTGAGGCCGTTAGTATTAAATATATAGAGAAGAATGAAAGGAAAATGCAAAATACGCATAACAGCTGCTACTTTTGTGATCTTGGCTTGTTAGAACCTCATTTAGACACGTGAACGGTGTGAGTATAAATATGTACCATACATGAAAGACATAGCGGTGCGACCCAGTTTGATTGTGAGCACATGAATGCAACAATGAATGATGGATAATTGCAACAATAAATGATGGATAATTGGGGCCGAAAATGAAGCAATTTAATTAAAGGCGCAAGAAGCATGCAATGTTATTTTGACGTTCTGGCATTTACCATTGTTCCACAGAAAATATATACAGTTATTTTCTACATTTGCAAACAGTATATTGGTAAACACTGATAGAAGCAAGGCAAGGAAGAGAAACAATTATCCGAAGCTCAGTCTCAGGGAAGGCTGTCAGAGTGTAGAACTAAAGATTAACAAAGAATGTACAGCTGGTGAGCAAATGTTTAAGGCTTAAGCATGTTGTACCTATCTCTCTAATTATCCTTTAGAACCCACGAAATGTTTACCCAAACATATGCAGCTCATCATCTCCTACATATTAAATGAGCACAATTTTGCATCTTCCCTGCAAACATCTATGTGGTGCTGAAGCGGTAGTGTATTTAAGGTTTGTAATGAATTTTTATGTTTACACATTGCCATAAGAGATTATATGACGATAAAAATATAAAATATAGTTTTGATTCATAGTCCACTCTTTGGTAAAGATAGATTGGCATTTTAGTTAAAAGGGCAATGTATATTTCCAAGGGAAAATAAGCACTTATAGTGGACTTAGAAATAAGACGAAAGCAAATAGGTGATTTGCTAAACCGAAAAGCTTGAATATTTTTTACATTTATTTCCTGGCGTGGTATGCAAATTCCTAGCAAAGAAGGGCATTGTGTTTAGCATGCAGTGACACAATTAGTTGATGCACAGGTACTCACAGGAGGCATTCAGACTGCTTCCCTATTTCTTCCTCTTGAATGTGGTACTCCATTGAAATTTTCAGTTAGACCATAATCGTAAAGAAGGATGCGGAAACAACAGCAGGGATCCTGCATATGAATAACTGTTTATGTTTCAAGAAAGATGCAATTAGCTATTTTCAGGTATATGTAATGGCACGATATGTACTGTAATGTTTTGCTGTCATATTGATAATTAAAGAAATAACAGCAAAAGAAAGAGACAATATTGCTCCTCAAGCTATTGAGTGATATGTTTGCCAGCAAAGGGCTACACTGTGAATTTTAATAAAAGATCCAGCATCATTATTTTTAAATGTTAGATGCTGGTGACTGTTAGATGATTGTTGAATTTTGGCAGGATAGATTACAACTTACTTTTCAACTACTGTGACAAGAGATAGAAATAATACAAGGACACTGTGGGTCTTATTATGAGAAGATTTAATGAAGGTACACATAGAAACTGTTAACTTTGGGATTTTGAAGTGTTGAGTGAATTTCATCAACACATAACTTCTTCCTAAAATTACTTACAATTGTAATGACCTCTAAACAGCTGATTGAATGTTATTTGGATTTTGAATGGGATTTTGTACCATCCTACTTATCAAATTATTATTAGATCTTTGTTCTTAGGCAACCTTATACTATATTTCTTGTAGGCATGGAATAAAGAAAACCTTGTGAAAAAAGAGGTTTATTTAGCTTTCATTACAAGTGGGAGTGCTAAAGCAGGCATGCTTAGGGAAAGCCTGCTTTTGAGTCCAGTAAGAGATTACAATATGAATATGTACGATACTTCCTAATAAAATCAAAGAGATTGTTATTGTTGCACAGAGTTCTGCCCCTGCAGTACGCCTGGATTTTTTGCTTTTCTCAACACCCGGTATTTGGAATTTTTACTGTGGGTGAGTTTCACAACTGGTTTCTCTCCCACGATAACCACACAGCAAGTGGACTGCATGTGTGTACTGCCACTGTCTGCTGCTGCGACGAAGGAAGGGTAAGGGGAACTTAGCTGGTTGCATGTGAAAATGTGTGCTGCATGTGGGAGACTACTGTTCTGCACAGTCTGGTAATAGCACACAGGTTGCCTGGCACAACAGGGACTCTGCAGGATTAGGTATTCACCTGAAATAGGCCTCATGAGGGTAGTGTACACTATCAGAGAAAGTCAGTGTGTTTTACTGCTTTATCTATAGTGGCATCCCATTTTACACTTAGGGAGGGAACTGTCTTAGAGCGTAGTTCCACTTCCCCTTGGCCTGCTGAAACCATTGACATATTGAATTGGAGTGTAACCTACATGGGAAAATCAAATATGTAACCTCCAAAATGATACCTGTACATCACTGCTCTGATGTTGAGTCTGACGTTGGTGTTCTGGCAGCTGAGGGGCACACACTTCGCTCACTGGGAAGCACTGCAGCAGGATGAGTAAACAAGGATTGAGACCAGGAATCGATATTCGGCAAAGAGGAGAGAGGTGTGGATACCAACATGGACACCAAAGGCACCGACGAGGCCTGGGAGTGAGGAGTAGCAAGGTGAAGCAAGGTAGTGGTCAGGGCAGGCAGGAGGTGAATTCTTTCACCTGTCACCATCCCTTCCTTCAAATACCTGCTCTACCTGCTCACCTCTGCCCTCCCCCACTGTGTTTCTTGGGCATCCCAAGAGGCCACAGGGGCACAGGAGCCACAGCCACAGCCAGGGGAAGCTCCTGCGGGCAGCTACTGCCTTGCCTGTTTGATTTGTGTGCCTCTGGACACCAGGGGGATAGGAGCCAAAGCCGGAGGAGGCTCCCTACACTCCCTGCTCAGCCCTTCCCTCCTGCCCCTATACATTGCTAGGTCAGGAGTGGCATGATCCAGAGCAAGTGGGCAGAACCTTCCACCACCAGTTGACCTGTCATATCAAAGGGTTGCAAAGCAGTGGTGTCCAGGCAAATTCTAGGCAGTGTAAGGCAGCATAAGGAAAAAGCATCCGGAGAGCCGGAGTTGGGCCTGTGAGTGAGGGGCAACTAGTGATGGGCAACCAGCCAACAAGTCAACATGGGGCAGTGGGAAAGCAGGCAGTGTGCGTTAGCTCCCACTTGATAGGTTGACCCCCGAAGTTGTCAACGTGGCCTGTCTAGGTCAGGTGTAACTTGCAGCCTATGGTGTGCATCCCCCACTTCTCGCACCTGTCATATTTCCTAAACCTGCAGTGTCCTTGGCAACCATAAAAGTCTCAGAGGAAAGAGGAGGATCAACAAGTGTCCTGCAGCAACAGGCTTTGCTAAACTCAGCATGCCGGTCCCCCTAACTTGCTTTCCTGGACTACAGCTTGCTCTAGGGTAGTAGTGGTGTCACCTCTAAGCCAAGTCTCCTGCCCTGGCACATTGGCTCACTTGACCCCTCAGGTCCAGTGCCTTGTTTAGCCCAGAAAAATGTAAAAGCAGGGGGCTCAGAGCAGAATAATACATTTTCTGGGGGGGGTCTGGGTGGCCCTGGTCAGATGTGTTTATCGGCTGTGGCCACCTGCAGTGGTAAGGCAGAAGTTTAGAATGAGGACAACCCAAGCCAAATCATCTGTCCACAGCACCAGAGCAGAAGTTCAGGACAGGAAACAATCCAAAATTAGATCAATTCAAGGTTAATCAAGGGGACAAATGACTCTAAAGAAGAACTGGCAGAAGAACCATCTCTGCTGTCTTCCATATTTGCATCCACCACAGTCCCCGCACTAGAGATTGTCTACTCGGAGGTGATGAGGTGGTGCCCCATCAGCTACCCCATAATGAACAGTCTCTGCAGAGGGTGCAATATCGCAACAGTTCTACAAAGCTATTGGAAATTACACAGACACAGCCTCAGAGGGTGCAGCATTCACTACTGCAACAAAAAGCTCAGGATCAACCACCTGTCCAGTCAGCAGTCCCCACATTAGAACTAACACCTTAAAAAATAAAGTACCAACAGCAACTGGGATGAAAATCAACAGGTTTCAATCAGATCCAAGAGTAAGCACAAAGTGTTTGGTAACATTGCTACTGTCACAATCATACATGTCACCAACTGTACCTGCAGAGTTAAGTGTTAACATCACAAAGGTGCAGGCAGGATCCAATCCCACACAACCAAACACTCAGAGTGCTAGTGGGGCTCCAGCAGTAGCAGCTGGTAAATGTGACCTGGTAATGGTAGCCGCTCAAGTCCACCCAATTCCAATCCCAAAACTGACGAGTCCTCTTGCATCAATGCAGAAGAGCGAAGAATTTCTATCACCCACAAACAACACACCATTTATGTCGAGAAGGGAAGCATAACTGATCAGGAACTGGGTAATCAGATAGCTTCCATTCTACTATTGAGGCCCAAATTAATGAGACATTAGATCAAACCCCAATACTAGGAAGACGACATGTGGAAATCAACAATGGCCCAGTTCTGAACTCACAGCTAGAGTCCAATAGCCCGTCACTGGCTGCAATAAGTGCCTGGTGGAACACAATTGCCAGGGCTTTGCTCTGGCAATCAAATAAGCTGGAACTTCATATCGACCTGATACAATCACTGGCTATACACCTGGCAGAACTAAGGATCAAACTAAGCACCTTGGAGGCCCAAATATGGCACTAGAGAATGAGAAACCTTGCTTATTCTCCCCTATTAAAGATAAGCTAAGCTCTCTACCTGACATTTTAGGTGCATTGGTGGACATCACGAAGGACAACGTTGTATGCATCAAACGAAAGTTCCAGGAATTGAGCCTCATTGCCCATGAGTCCAGTTCATCACTATATCATACAGTGGGCCGCTAAGATGGAACCCCAGCCATTGCTTCCAAAGTTGTGAATGACTCATTTGTCTTCTAGAGTCAGTCACCAGGACTTCAGGCTGTGTCTCCCTACATCGAACACCCTACAGTTGAGACAAAACCAGCCCTCAATAGAATCAGTGGTAACAAGCGTGCCACATGAGGATCCAGCAAACTCAATTGAATCCGACCCTCCATTAGCACCCAATTTATCAAGTAGGGGAAACAAGAGACTGGAGGCACAGACGAAGAAACAACAACTATCGAAAAGAAACTCATTGGGGCATATGTTACCCAACTCAATCAATATAAAGGCTGGATACAACTCAGCAAATTTCTTCCCCATATTTGTTTTAACAACAAAGCCATCATTCTTGCCTCCAATGGTTGGTCCCAACTACATCACAGAAGAGCAGCCCACTCCCCCACTACACAGGGAGCAACTGGAAAAGCACTCTTTCAGGGAGGACCCAGAACAGGGTGCACTGAGGGCTCCACCTACCACCCCTCCAATAGTGGATCACCCTGAAGGATGTTGCAGTTGGATAGTCCTAGCAAAGTAGGGAGCGTAAGAAGATATTCCAGTGATGCCCCCAGGAGCACTGAGGTGCACTGTGTACGCAGGTACACAGTCAGATAGTAATAGCTCAGAAGCATCATGTAGCTCTAACTGAGAAGGGGCATGACTAGGGTCCTCCACTGGACAACAATTGGTGAGCTCCATCTCATGCCGTGAGCACAGGCACATAGTTGTTCAGCATCAGCAATGATGCACTTGTCAGCCTGTATCATGGGAGTGAGACTAGAGGTCCTCCACTCATTCACAATCCTGTCGACCTCTTGTGAACCGGCAAAGGGCAACCCTTAGTCATTTTCTGCCACCAAGTGCTTACCACGCAGCCTGCAAGAACAGAGGAATGGTATGATCATTCAGAGCTGGTCTTTATACTATGTTACTGCCCTAAAGGCCCCAAGACATGCTCAACAGAGGAAATTTGCTGTAGCAGTTCAGCCACATTTCCTTATTGATACACCTAAACTTGGAGGACCTCGAATGTGTGAGATTCGATTCCTCAGCTTCAAATTCAAATAGTGAAGTTACCACAACAGTTTGGATGAGACAGGACCACAGAGATGTGGTGTGGATGGAAAAAAATAAATTTGCTGAATGGGGGATTGAACTTTATAAACCCTCCCCAGTGAAATATTCATGTGTCTTGTTACACTCTACCCAAGGCAAATGTCCATGAGCATTTTGAAAGGCGCAACAGGGGATATACCCAGCTGGAAAATGGCAGTGGAAGAGGGATCATGCACCCTAACAAACACATGCACACAAAACCAGAGAGAGGTGCACTGCAATGCCTTAGATAGCACAAACAGGTGGAGAGGGAAGCATAAGATTCCAGTCCCCAAGAGACTAGTCTTCTGGCCCTAGCCCCAAGACAAGCCACTGATACTTGCTGCTGAGTTCAAATGCCTTCATCTTAGTAGTCTCATGGAACGTGGCCGAACTCAAAAGTGTTAGTACGAGTAGGCAAGCAATGATCTATCTGGAGACAAATTATATTCTATGCCTTTGGGAGACCTAGCTCTTGCCCAATGACCTTGACAGGTTTCTATGAGATTTTTAAATTGGTTCCTTGCCTAAGTCTTTTTGGGCATCTGTTGCGGAGTCCATCTTTTTTAAACACTCTGGAGGCCAACTGGAGGACCCAGCATTGTATCTTGGCTTCTCGGGCGCCCAAGCAGTTTCCATCACAGTCCTGAAAATCAACCATAAAGCAACCAGCCTAATACTTGTGAGTTGTTACCTTAATGCCCCAAAACCACCAAGAAGCTGATGGTAGAAGATCTGCTCAACAGTCTTTAGTGCCTTTTTTTGGAGCACCCACTACATAAAATCATAATCGTAGGAGACACAAAAATGCAAGATCTGGGGGCTGCCCCTGACATCGCCATCCAGCCCAACATGTGTCTCATCGTGCAGGACCTCCTGTCAACCTACAAACTGTCTTCGGTGCTGCAGCAGTCTGTTGTGAATGGGATTGAATGACCATTCTTTCCAGTTTGTGAAGGCATAACAAAAATTGATTATGTTTTTCTATCTGAGTGCTTAGCAGACCATCTTGTGAACTTTAAAATAGACAACAGATCTGAAAGCGACCACAACCCTCTGAGGTGCACATTCGACTTAAACTCTAAAGCATCAACCAGGAGCAATTTGTTTGGCTCCTCAACATGGGGAGGAACATACAAATCTAGTGAGAAGAATTAAGTGGAGAACAGGACATATAGCAACAGTCACTGCAAGGCTATGCAAACAAGAGGGCACCTTAAGTACAAACCACACACATATAGTGCATCAGAAGTAGGTCAACTGTATTGGGGATCTCAGAGCCCTTCTACTATGCATTGGATGCAAGATGACCTGTCCACAGAATGGCAGGGAAGGGGAAACCGAAATCCTTCACAACAAGCCCATCAGTTTAGCAAGAAGAACCCTTTGCAAAGACCAGTGGGTCCACAAACATAGCCCACCTCAAGTGCATCAGCGGTCATTAAGCACATGAAATCATGTTACAAAGTCTGAGAACACAAGAACAAAAGAAACCAAAAAGAATGGATCATTATTTTTCAACTGCTCATAACCAAGCTCAGTTCTGGGATCAGATCAGCAAACAAAAAAACGACAATGTAATCAGGGAAAATGTTGTTCCAGAAGCAGCATGGGTAAGGCATGTGTCAGACTTATATGTGGACCAGTATTTGGACCTTCAGCATTGGAGGCAGTCTGTGGTAGAGGATTTTAAGCAAAACTCCACCGCAGATTCAACAAATGAGGTGGCAATGACAGCAAATTCACTGTACCCCTTAAAAAAATATTCCAACAGCCAGGATGCACATGCTGTCCAAGATTCAGATTAGAATTTGGCCTCACGAATGAATAATTAAACGGCAAAGCCTCACTGTTGAAAAACTATATCAGCACAATGAAGGCTCAGATTAACTAACTAAAGGCCCATCTGAAACATATATGTGAGATCCCAGACAACCCATGGTTCAATTAATTATTGAGCACCATTATGTCTATCCAGAATGAGGGATCAGCCCTCCAAGGAGGAGACATCTCACACCTATAAAAAAGAGATAAATCATCAACTGAAGGAGGAATGAAGGAGGACACAAGGAAGCAAGACTCATCATCACTAGGTGATTCAGCACAGATACAGACTCTGAATGTCACCAGTCAGGCGTGAAAGCCACAACCATATCCTCTGCTTCTAATTTAAGATTTTAATCCAGCCTGGGACAGTTGAGGAGGATTGGATGAATGCAGGCTATGTAAATACAGGTGTGAATCGTGGCTACACTTGTTATGCTGCTGCCCCAAACTAGGCTTTCAGGAGAGACTAACTCAGGCTGGTCTTTCTTGCTCATGGAGTACTTACAAATCAGGATGCATCTTCAATATGCGTCACTAACTCTGGACCATGGGCCCTGGTGAGATACAGCAAATTTGTTATGGAATCCAGGTGCTAGATCTGCCCAACAACTGTGGACAGACCCAGCCGAAAGCAAGGGCAAAACTCAATAACAAAGTATGTCATTCGTGCAGGGCAGGCCAGTTGGCCAGGGGCTTACAAAGGGATCTAGAAATTAAATTGTGACCATGCTCAGCACTCCGACTCCTGATTTGAGGGGCTAACTGCCGTGGGGCATCTCAGTTTGATCAGGCACCCAGCGAGCGATTACAGACTGGTCTTAATCATGGGAACTAAGATGCGGGTGGCTAGGCCGATAATTTTAGCCTCTTAATCATTTCAACAATGCACTGATTTTTCTACTTATCCCTATGTTGGTACCATGCATATTGCACTTTGTATATTTAACCATATTTTACTTGTTTTCATGTTTAGTTGTTATCGTTTCCATGAACTAAACAATAAAGCTTACTCCTACTAAAACTGTACACCTTATGGGTCTTCCAGAATTTCTATATTTCCCTGGCTAAGCTCAAGATCAGAGCCCAGACCTTGTGTCACCATGCTATGCCCAGCTAATTACATTTTCTCTGGAAGCAGGAAAAAAGGCCACCCCCACAAAGGGAGCAATTAGTGGTTCTTCTCCCAGCTCCTGAGGAGGGAAGGGGTGGGGGGAATGATCTGTATCAATCACCCAGCTGCCACACTGTACCAGGGATGGGCTTGTCCAAGACCACTGAACAAAGGAGCTTGCCCAGGCAACTAGAGCACCCCACTTGGTGGCTTCTTTTGAACTTCTAGTGTGCAAGTTCCTGGCAGTGATCTCAGCAAGGAGTGGAGCTGAGACCCCGGAGTGATGTGACCAGTGGCACCTAATGATATCATTTTGGACTGTCCCAGTATGCTGTGCAGGAGGGCTGGGACAGGAGTGGAGAGGTGACATTGAACCCAGGGGTTGCCAAGGGGTGCCTGTCTTCTGGAACCTTCTTCTCCCCTTTTAAAAACCTTTGTACAAGGGAGACTCTCTTGCCTGCAGACTTTTTACATACTTTGCTGCTGGATCATGGGACTGCCATTGAGAACTGGATAGAGGAGCCCCTGACCCTAACTCAGGACCACAAACTCTGCCCAGTTGACACAAGGACCAGTGGGTTTCCCCAAGGGCCAGTGAAGCTGGTGCACTTACTTCCTGTGAGGAGCAGTTAAGAGAAAGTCCTGGACTCCTTTGCATCCATCAACAAAGAACCCAGTAGAGATACCATAAATCATACAATTGTTGCCATAGCCATATTATACAGTGCAAATATTATAAAACAACAAGCAGGTATGATACCCTTGGACACTGAGAAGGGCATTTCACAGGCTCTCAAGGTCATACCTATGGGCATCAATGAAGACTGCTGGGATAGATTCTTGAGGAAAGCTCAGTGCCTACATCAGGAACCCTTATCCAGGCTGGTTTTAGCAGGACTATTATCAGAGAAGGTTAGGATGTACAGGGCACCCATCAGCAATGCCCCACGTCTTCTTTATTGTTTGCCACTTATCTTGAACCTTCTTGCTGTGTCTAATTCATAACCTGGGAATAGTTCCAGTGAAACATAATTGCATAGAATCTAAAGTCAGTGCTTATGCTGATGATGTTTCTATATACTTAGCTAACCTAATACACAATATGGATTGTAGTCCTGAAGAGGCTTACTGTTTTGGCAAAATATGAGCCTATAAAAACAGAAAATTGTTAAATAGACTAAACAGATATAAGGCACATGTAGTTGAGACCACTGTTATCTTGGAATTAAGACATCTAGTAAACTTAATAGTTTTATACGCCTAAACTATGAATATCATTTAAAACATTGCATAACCAAAATGCACTTTTGCCACTGATTACCCATAAGCATTATAGGCCATTGTATTGTTAAGAAAATGAACATTCTGCAAACATTTCTGTATTTATTTAGGAGGATCACATTGTGTGTGCCTAATTCTTTCATAAGCAGATATATTCGGTGATTGGAAGATTCATAGGGCATGCTATGCCTTCACATATAGTAAGTTAGCCTTTCATAATGGAGGTTCGGCATTATCAGATTTTAAAAGGTATTTTTGGGTGACCTTTGAACAACACATTTTATGAAACTAATGATTTTATCATATTGCATTTGGTAAAGATTTAAAAAATATTTTATGCAGATATACAAATCCTATTTTAAACAAGTCTGTTTTAAGATCATATTTGACATAAGGCAAAATTGGGATGATTGGTGGAAATATATCACTTCTCTGATGGACCCAATCACCACACGAATCTGAGGTAATCCTTATTTGTTGGCTATGTTTCAGGGGAGGTGAAACGTTGATGGGATTATTATGGTTCACAGTCGTTTGATTAATTAATTAAGGCATTAGGATTCCGTACTTTTACTGATCTGTAACCTGAGTTAAGTTTGCCGTAGAATACCATTCTTCAAATCTCTGCAGATATGTGATAATGTGTGCAGTAAAGTGCCAACAATTCAATGCTTAATAAAGTCTGACATGCTGACACTAATATACTCTTCTTCAGAGAAGATGTCAATTGGCAAAGTTTACAAGATTCTGTGTGAAAATAGGAAGGATGATATATCAGAGTTGGCTTGAAAATGTAGGAGAGTTCAGCAGGAAATTTGATCAGAAAACATAGAAGAGGTGCTTTAGCTAACTAATACCATCATACATTTGACAGCGGTACTATACACTGGAAAATGAGCAAGGTGGTGAGTTCTTAAAACACATAAAATGTGCCCAGGAAGCAGACTGTTGGAGGCTGACATTGTTCCTATATTTGCAAACTGCACTAAGGCGGTTGTCTTTTGTTCTGATATTACTCAGTGTCTCTCCTCGCATTTACATCAGGCTATTAAGCTAACTACTGATTTTGAATTGGATAACATTTGAGATTAGTAATCATTCATCTGTGAAAGTATCAGATGTAATTTGCACAGCTATCTATTGCACATGACTGGATTGATACAAAACCATGGCGGACTCTTATATGCCATACATTTTAGATGGAGTCTCCTATTTTAAAATTCAAGGGGAAAAAGGGACTGATCAGATTAATTCAGGGCTTGGTCACCTTTGCTTTAGAAAAGGGAAAAAGGCATACAGATATGGGCAATTTGATAAGTGGAACATTTGCTATGTTCTTTTTGCTCATTTATATATTGTGTTGTGTTATATTATTGTATTCCCCTATTGCTATATTGTCCTATTACTATTGCCCCAATGCTTTGCAGGGTTATTACTGAATTCTAGTGGAATTTCAGTCTCTCAGATCATTTTTATGTGCAGAAATTACCTTGATGTTATTATTTTCTGAAATTAACTTGAGTGGTGACACCAACCTTAATGTTAAGCAGAAGAGTTATTAGTTTAAAATTGAAACATAAGAATTTACTGAAAAGGGAGATTCCTGCCACAAGTTGGAACAATCCTAGTTTATAACTAAATCATAGGGCACTATTCGTGCAGTTCAGTTTGAAGAAGGCTTAACAAAAATATGTCACTGAGATGAATGAGTTGAAATTCAACTGTTAAAACTTTATAAAACTCACACAGTAGTGCTGTCTGAGAAAAAAATGGTTGAAATTAAAATTGCCTTTAATCCCTTTCTGAAATTTGACAGTATGGTTTTTGCTAACAGCAACATTAAATTGATTTTGTGGCGGATATGTGGAGGAACTGAAAACAATGTTCAGTGTCTTTTACTACAATGACTCTCCGAAATTATTCTTGAAATTCCAAACTGATTGGTCAAATCTATTAGCAATATTTTGCAAAAAGATTGAATAAAACGTTCACATCAATGTCAAAAGTATGGATGGCTATGCCAGGGAAAATAGCCCATAAAGACTGCACTAATCGGTAGAGAGGAGGAGATTGAAATTGCTCATTAATTTATTATTTTATACTAATGAAAATATAAAACATTAATCTTCCACTCCCACCCATTACAGTATCATAAGTGTTGAATGTGTCAATGGTACATATTCTTTTATTTGTAATTGTTTTTATAAAGTTATTCATAACATAATTTCTTAAACCGTTAGCATGCATAATAATCTAACATTTGCAAAATATTCATATTAATCAATATTCAATAATCAAGTTGAAATTTAAAATGCTATATAATTTAGTTTGTGATATATGTTTCGCTGTCTGTTAGTGTTATTTCCTTCTTCCATTGATTTCTATTACACTATGTTGCAGTACTAGTGGATGGGCATGTGTGGTGCTTGTTTTACTCCAAGGCTGGTGTGGATTCCATTTACGCCTTTCTTGTCAGTAGAATTACTGCAGTAGAAGTGAAAAATTTTTTTGTGAATTTCAATTGTCTTACTCTAATGTAGATATTTGATTTATATTACAATGTCTGTCCCCTAAACTCCTCCTCCAAGTTCCATTAACCCCACCCATTTTGTGATAGTTATTACACATTTTCCCACAACTCCCCTTTTTCTCTCCCATATTTGCAGCTAAATTGTATGCATATCTATGCGGCACTCTCATTACTGGGGTGGTGTATGAAATTAGCTTAACTTCTTTTCACGTAATTGTGTGAAATCTTGACAAACTTATGTAAAACCATTATGCATAATTGCATAAAATGTAAATTCATTACATTTTAGCGTGAAATTCATCCTTGCATGATTTTTTGCCATCAGGATGATTTAAATCAAAGTTGCTGTTCTTTTCCTTTCACCTGTAAATGTTTATCAACAATGTTGCCATTCCCTGTAAATTGTTAACACGAATGGCCTGTAATCACACAAAGTAGTGTAATGGTATAATTGTGGTAATTTCACATAATTCACATAATAAATGTAACATGAGATTCTCTATATTACCCAAATTACGCTGGCATAATAGAAATTTCACCCTGGCCTAATGGAAATCTCCACTCAACAAAAAGGAAGAAGAGGTAGTGATCTCCTGCTGAAGCCTTGTGTATTGAATTTTGGAATACATAAAGGAATATTGCTTTAGGCACTCTAAAATGCCTTCTGTGAATTGGCTCTCTAGTATGTTTGTGGTTGAGTTTGTTTGTCTCTTTGCTAATTTGTCAGTATTTAATGATATCTCCTCCATTCTGTGCAGAACTCCTTGCCAAAAATATAGACTGAAAAATCTTTTATGGCAGTTAAGAACATATTTCACAAATTGAAAAGTAACAGATTGCTGTTCCAAGTAAGCTAAATCGGAAAGGGAGAATTACATTGTTGGAAACAGGATAGACTTTTTTGATGGCATTTACATTTTAGAGTACTATGATTAACCTAAGGTTTGGTGCTCCTAATTGTAATAAATGTAGGAATGAACTGAGCATTACTTAATTGAATTTTGATTTGTTATGATATGAATTTATTAGTAGCTGGCTAGAAGCATGTACTGGTCCTCCCTCACTTTGATAGACGCAACACAGCCTCCCTAATGCCCCTCCACATTCACATCACTATAAGACATCCTGCATGCTCCAGCTCATCTCATCAAGGGAGTGATAACATTCAACCTACTTACTAAGAACTGCTGAATCTAAGTTAGAAGAAGACAAACATTCTCTACCTTCATACTCAGAATCTGAAACAGAAACCCCATCATCATGACAACTGCCATCATGGTCATGCTGTTTAGGAAGGGGTGTAGAATCACTAGATTTCTATTCACCAATTATGTAATTTGTGGTATGTAGTATAGAAGGACCCCAACACCACACTTGTGCAGATGAAGAGCATACTGTACTTGTGTAAATTAGAAACATCCTGACCTCCTCATGCCATTGATATTGAGCAATTCTGAAATTTTCATTTATCATTGCAATGAAGAGTACCAAAGAATGTTTCCTTGCAATGATCATCATTACCTTCACACTCACTAGTGATCCTTAGAAGTAGTGAATATGACTGAAATGTTGGTCAGTTAATAGGATCCATTTAGGTGAGATTAGCAAGTCTATTTTTCTATTCCATTCTATCTTCATTTCATTATTTTAAATACAATATGCAAGATGAAACTGATCAAAGAATGTATACCCTGAATATCAAATCAACAATATCACTTGGACAGAATATTGAGAACAGAATATTAAAAATTAAATATTGACAGCTAAGTCTAGATTTTCTATATCAAACTCCACATATATGTACCTACACAGTATGTTTATCTTCAAGGTACTTAGAGGTGGAGTTAGGAATAATTAATCTATACTACCCTATATGAATGTACAGATGGAAATTTTGTCCCTCAATATTCTGTCCTCAATATTAGTATGTCACTATATTGTTGGTGGTGATATTCAGTAGTAGAATCCAACAAAAGCAAATGTCCATTCATTGAAGAACTGCCATCTTCCAGTGTTAGATTTTTTTAAATGTTGTTCTGTTCTCTGGGGAGCATTCTGTATTTAGATTCTACCAAACTGTTATTAAAATCAGAACACTACAATAAGTAATAACTACAAAGCTCACTCAAGAGATGCACAATTGTTAGAAATGGCCTCTCTGCAGGGTCACCCTTAAAACTTTTACCTTCCTCCTTCTTTTTTTCTGACCTATTTTTTTGCTGGCTTTAGGACTCTGCACACTTTACCACTACTAATCAGTGCTAAAGTGCATATGCTCTCTCCCTTAAAACATGGTAACATTGGTTCATACCCAATTGGCATATCTGATCTACATGTAAGTCCCTAGTAAATTGCACTACACGTGCCCAGGGCCTTTAGATTGAATGCTACTGGTGGGCCTGCAGCACTGGTTGTACCACCCACATAAGTAGCCCCCTAACCATGTCCCAGACCTGCCACTGCAAGGCCTGTGTGTGCAGTTTCACTGTCACTTCAACTTGGCATTTAAAAGTACTTGCCAACCCTTTTCTACACATAAGTCATCCCTAAGGTAAGCCATAGGTAACCCATAGGAGAGGGTGCTGTGTAGATAAAAGGCAGGGCACATACCTATGTGTTTTATAGCTCCTTGTAGTGGAAAACTCCTAAATCCATTGTCCACTACTGTGAGGCCTGTTCCTTTCATAGGCTAACATTAGGGCTACCCTCTTATACTGTTTGAGTGGTAGAGTTTGCTAAGAAAGGGGTAGACGAGTCATATTTAGTATGGCCAGAATGGTAATACAAAATCCTGCTGACTGGTGGGGTTGGATTCTATATTACTATTTTTTTAAATGCCACTTTTAGAAAGTGAGCATTTCTCTGCATTTAAAATCCTTCTGTTCCTTACAGACTGTCTCCAATCCATGTCTGGGCTGGTTTACAGCTCCCTTGTGCATTTCACCCAGATAACCACAAACACAGGATGCTCAGTCACACCTGCACACATCTACATACTGAATGGGTCTTCCTGGGCTGGAGGGGTGGTGAGCCTGTCACTTACATTTCAGTGGCCTGCCCTCACACAATGGACTGCCAACTCCCTACTGGGACTCTGGCAGACAGGGCTGTACTGAAAGGGGACCTTGTGCACTTCAAAGCCACTCTTTGAAGTCTCCCCCACTTCAAAGGCACTTTTGGGTATATAAAGTGGGTCCTTGACCCTACTAATGTAGATACTTCCTGGGACAGATACTCACAACCAGACGCTGCATTCTACCAAAAGGAGCTGCCTGGCTGCCCAAAGGGCTCACCTGCATGGCTATGCTGTGAAGGACTGCTGCCTTGCTGTTGCTCTGCTGCCTTGCTGGCCTCTGACTTTGCTGAGAAGTGTTCTGTAGGTGGCTGGCCAGGTTTGTAATGGGTACCAAAGGTGCTTACACCTTATACCAGGTCCAGTTATCCCTTACTAGTGAAATGTAGTCAGTGTCTAGAAGCTAGGGTCTCTAGGGGTAGTGTGGATGAGCAGCCTTGGCCTAACTAGAAGACATGCATAGCTCATGCAGTACCACTGTTGTCACACAGTACTCACACACATGAAAGAAAATATTCAGTGTTACAAAAATAAAGGCACTTTATTTTGGTGACACAAATGCCAAAAATACCTAAGAGACTATACTCCCGTAGGAGGTACGTAATATAAACAGTATGTAAACTAGGTTGCAGAACTAGCTGTAAAAACAGTTAGAAAACAGTGCAAATAGTGAAAATAGAAATGGGCCTAGGAATGTGGAACGCGAAAGTCAGTTTCCCACCTAGGCAAATGTAATGTGTAGAGGGGCACTTGTAGTATTAGAAAACACCAAAAGTAAGTAATAGAACCCAACCCAGAGCCCAGGAAAGCAGGAGTAAATCACAGTGACTTCCCTAGAACACACAAGAACACATGATAGAAGATTTTGCAAGAACCAAAAGAGACTGCAAGACACCAACAATGGATTCCTGGACCTCAAGACCTGTGGAAGAAGGGGACAAAGTCCAAGAAGCACTGAAGAGTCCAGGGAGAACAGGAGCCCCTGCTAACCAGGATGAAGGTGCAAAAGAAAAAACACCGGTGAGGAACAACAGTCAGTACTGCACCCAAGAAGATGGATGTGGGTTCCTGGTTGATGCAGATGATGTCCAACGCTGGATGGATGATTGCAGTCTGGTTTGTGTTGATGGATTGCACCAACAAGCCTTGGCACACGCAAGGCTCACGGTGTGCAGAAAATGGCACTGTCTGGGACCAGGAGGGAACTGGTGGACTCTACCCAGGAGGGGGAGGCAGGGGGGGCTCTCAGCAACTCAGAGAGCCCTCAGAAGACCAGGCAGCACTCACAGGAGTCCCACACCACAGGGACAAAGAAGGTGCAAGAGGAGGCCCATGCACACTACACAAAGGACCCACACACTGCCGGAAAACCACGCAGGAGGCTGTGCGTCGCAGGAAGGAGTGCTGAGGGCCTGAGCTACACGGTGCACAAAGAACTTCATGGAAGGATGTCAACAAGCCTTTGCAACTGCAAAACACATAGGTACGGGGATACTGTCTTGCGTGGGGCGGCAAGCTCTTACCTCCACCAAAGTTGGACAGTTGGATGTCTGGATCGTCTGGACCACTTCAGTCTACCACCAATATTGCTGGATCCACGCACTTCTTCAGGAGAGGGGATTCAAGCCACTGGTCATCGCAGCAGAGGGGTGCCTGCTGAAGCAGGGAAGTGACTCATTCATGTCAAGGGAGATTCCTTTGTCCCGCTGTTGCAGGCTGAAGACAGGCAGTCCTCGGAGGATGCACGACCTGGAAAAAGTTGCAGTTGCTGGCGGGAGCTAAAGTTACAATGTTGCAGAAGTCATCTTTGCATCTTTTAAATGCAGACACCCTATCTCAGTGAGTATCATTACACCTAGCAAACAGTTTTGTGCTGCTTTGAAACCTGACATGCAAATACACTTTCGCTTTCACTCTGTAAAAATCCATACTTCCAATTAATAATATCATTTATGTGATTACTTTGTGTAGGACTATGGTAGAAATGGGTTCCATAAAGCACAAGAACTGCCTCACTTTGGATTATTAGTGAGGGTCTTATGTGGAATCATGTTACACATTGGTTGAGGGTCAACCATCAATGGTTTGTTAGCTTCCATTAATGCATCTTGCTTGACCCACTTATACTTGAGAACTTACCTCAAATGCAGAAGAAGAATCTTCCTTGTTCACTGAAAAATCATTTTTGCTAACTTCCAGGACAACATTTGTTCATAACACTGACTACTGTTGCTGTGCCCATGACCTTGCTTCAGAACTGTAGGAGACCTATAGCATGATCCATGTGGATAATTGGGCCTGTTTTGATTGCAAATGCCTGTTAAAAGGCACCTGTTCCAATGATCCATGCGATTTGAAGCTACAAATGTTCTGAATACAGTGAGAGATACTAAACTTATAGAAAACTGAACCCTAGTGAAGACTTTAACTTTGGAGTATAACGTTCTGGGGAGCCTGTTGATGTAGAAGGCCTTAACAAGCAAAGAGCAGAAATGTGTAGTAGTGTGGCCATTCTAAGGTACTTAGAACTTGTCGGAATGTTTTGGTAATGACACCATCAGGGGAGTAGGGTTAATCATATCAAGTTAATTGGTCATTCCACTACCTGCCTGCTCAAATCTCTTTTGTAGCTTTCTACTTTTCCCTCAAATAGCAACCTCAATGCAGTGCTTTCTCACAATTGACACTTGAGATAGAGGAACTATACTTTGTTTTGTACTGGTTAAGTTTTTACCCATTTCCAATTTTGCACACTTTTTTCCTGATTTCCTAATTCTTAAAGCTTTCCACTCTGTGATATTTTATTTTAAAATATTTAACTTAGTAAAATCAAATCTTTTAAAGCTCTTTAGAAATATACCTGCACTGTTATTATGCCATTTTCATTATTTTACAAAAGCAATCCCTGCCAGTCCAATGCTTATATTAAGATAGTCAAGTATTTTGTATGTGTGGGGACCACTCTAATAAAGATACTGCTTGTCAATCCCGTTGTGAACAGCAAACACTCATAAACTTACACAAAGTTTATCTTTGTGATTCAGATCCTTGGAATCTAAAGATGCAACCATAGTAGCTAGTCAACTGGAAATCTACACAGAAATAGGTGAGCCTAGAATGTTCTTCCACAAGACCATGTTCATAGTGCTGTAACACTGTTAAATGTATGTAATTGGTGCATTGGTCCCACATGCTGCCTTCAGGTGTAAAACAGCAAAATATGCATGAAGCACGCAAACTAAACCCTTTACTAAATAACTTACTAACTTTACACGAGCTGGGTGTCGTCTGCGTAGGATATGATGGTGATTCCGTGTGGGCGGAGGATGTTGGTGAGCGGGGCCATGTAATTGTTGAAGAGGGTAGGGCTGAGGGAGGACCCTTGGGGAACTCCACAGATGATCTTGGTTGCTGGAGATAGGAAGGGAGGGAGGCGGACTCTCTGGGTCCTTTCGGCGAGGAAGGAGGCAAGCCAGTCTAGGGCCTTGTGTCGGATTCCTGCGTTGTATAGGTGTGTGCGGAGTATTTGGTGGCAGACAGTGTCGAAGGCTGCGGAGAGGTCCAGGAGGATGAGTGCAATGGTCTCGCCTTTGTCGACTCTGGTTCTGATATCATCGGTCCAGGCGATGAGGGCGGTCTTGGTGCTGCGGAACCCAGACTGGGAGGCGTTGAGTGTGTTGTTTTCCTCTAGGAAGTGAGACAGGCGAGCGTTCACTAACTTCTCAGAAACCTTGGCAGGGAAGGGGAGAAGGGAGATAGGGCGGTAGTTCGTGAGGTCATCAGGGTTTGCTTTGTTACTTCTGCGTGCTTCCATGAGTCAGGGAAGGTGGCAGCGTTGGAGGAGCTGTTGATTATGGCGCGAAGTTTGGGAGCGATGGTTCGGCTGGCCTTGTTGAAAATGCTGTGAGGGCAGGGGTCCGAGGGGGAGCCTGAGTGAATGGAGTTCATTGTTGCTTCGGTTTCTTCATCGCTGGTGGGGGCCCAGGTGTGTAGTATGTTGAGGAGGGGAGGTGTGTTGTTGGCCGTGTCGGTGTTGGATGTGGTGGGTGCTGGTGGCATGAAGCTGTTGTGGACGTCTAGGATTTTGGAGTGGAAGTGGTTGGAGAGGGAGTTGCCAAGGTTCTATGTGTAAGTGGGGTCGATGTTGCAGGATTTGGGTTTGGTGAGCTCTTTGATGATGGTAAAGAGTTGTTTGCTGTTATGTGAATTACTGTCTATGCGTTCCTTGTAGTAAGCCCTTTTGGTGGTCCTTATGAGTTGGTGGTGTTTGCGCATGGTGGTTTTGAGGGTGGAGAAGTAGGTCATAGAGGGTTCCTGGCACCAAGCTTTTTCTGTTTTGCGACATTCACGCTTGGAGACTTGGAGTTCAGTAGTGAACCAAGGGGCATACTTGATGGTGCGGGTGGTGATGTTTCTTCTAAGAGGGGCGAGGGAGTCTGTGCAGGTTGTAATCCATTGTGTGAGGTTATGGGCAGCAATACTAGGGTTGTTGGTGTTTGGGGGGGCATTTTGTGCGAACTGGGCGTTCAGGTGTTCTGTGGGGATCATTTCCCACATGCGGTAGGGCGTGGTGTGGTGGTGGTGGTGTGTGGGGGGTTTTGAGAAGGAGAAGTGGACGCAGTGGTGGTCGGTCCAGTGGAGTTCAGTGGTATGTGTGAAGGTTAGATGGTTGCTGGAAGTGAAGATCGCATCTAGCATTTGTCCTGCTGAGTGGGTGATGTGACTATTTGCTTGAGTCCTAGGGGCCATATTTATACTTGTTGACGCAAAACTGCGGTAACGCAGTTTTGCGTCAAAAAAATTAGCGCCGGCTAACGCCATTCTGAAGCGCCATGTGGGCGCCGTATTTATTCAATGACGTTAGCCGGCGTTAGCCGCCGGCGCTGCCTGGTGTGCGTGAAAAAAAACGACGTACACCAGGCAGCGCCGGCGTAGGGGGATATGGAGCTTGGGCGCCAGAAAATGGGGCAAGTCAGGCTGAGGCAAATTTTTCGCCTCAACCCGATTTGCGCCATTTTTTCAGACTCCCAACCCCCATTGAAATTACTCCTGTCTTAGCAAAGACAGGAGTCATGCCCCCTTGCCCAATGGCCATGCCCAGGGGACTTGTGTCCCCTGGACATGGTCATTGGGCATAGTGGCATGTAGGGGGGCACAAATCAGGCCCCCCTATGCCACAAAAAATTTAAAAAAAAATACTTACCAGAACTTACCTTAATGTCCCTGGGATGGGTCCCTCCAGCCTTGGGTGTCCTCCTGGGGTGGGCAAGGGTGGCAGGGGGTGTCCCTGGGGGCTTGGGAGGGCACCTCTGGGCTCCTTCCGAGCCCACAGGTCCCTTAACGCCTGCCCTGACCAGGCGCTAAAAAACGGAGCAAAAGCGTCCGGACGTCAGTTTTTTTGACCCGCCCACTCCCGGGCGTGAATTTTGCCCGGGAGTGTAAATACGGCGCACCGGCCTCGGAGTAAATTTTTTAGACGGGAACGCCTACCTTGCATATCATTAACGCAAAGTAGGTGTCCACGCTAAAAAATTACACAAACTCCATGGACTTTGGCGCTAGACGCGTCTAACGCCAAAGTATAAATATGGAGTTAGTTTTGCGTCGGAATTGCGTAAAAAAAAAACGACGCAATTCCGGCGCAAACAGAGTATAAATATGGCCCTAGGTTTGTGAGGTTGTCTAGAAGGGATGTGGAGTTGTGGTCGTGGTGGTTCTCCAGGTGAAAGTTGATGTCACCAAGGAGGATGTACTCTGTGGAGGTGAGGGCGTGGGGGCTGATGGTGTCAGCGATGGTGTCACAGAAGGTGGGGCGAGGTCCCAGTGGTCTGTAAATGAGGGTTCCACAGAGGGTGGTGTTGGCGTTTATGTGAATGAGGAAGTGCAGGTGTTCTGCACTGTCAAGGGTGTTGAGTGTGTTGGTGGTGATCTTTATGGTGTTTTTATGTACAATGGCGATGCCACCTCCTGGTTTGTTTTTCTGGGATGGTTAAGGCTATGTCGGGCTCGGATGAGGGATTCATCCAAGTTTCCATGAGGAAGGGAATGTCCGGGGAGTGTGACTTGATCCGGTCCCAGAGTTCGATGGCATGTTTGTGTATAGAGCGGGAGTTTAGGAGTATGCAGTTAAGGTGGTTGCGTGGGCTGATGTTGTGGTGGTGCGTGATGGTGTTGTTGGGGGGTGTTGGTGTTGATGTGTGTTGTGGTAGTGTTGTTGTAGAGCATGCTAGCATTGCTGTGGGGCTTGTTGGGGTGGTGTGCGGCGTGCGGGTAGTTTTGGTGTTGTTGTTGTGGTGCATGATGGTGTTGCTGTGGGGGGTGTAGGTGTTGTGGGTTGTGGTATTGTTGTTGTTGGTGAGCACGCTGGCATTGTTGTGAGGCGTGTAGGGGTTGGCGTGGGGCGTGTGGGTGTTTAAGATGTTTGTTGGGCTGCTTGAGAACCGGCAGGCATAGCATGTAAAGGGTCCATATGTGTGCCTAGGGCTGGCTTGGGCACATGTGGGGTGTAGACCTAGGTTGAGGGCGCATAGTGTGGTGGCTGAGTAGCGTTGTCTGGGGGGGTTAGGGTTGCGAGGACCAGGGGGACCGGCACTGGGCGCGGTCCAGGCACAGACGGGCTTGCCTCTGGGGGGCCTCCGGCGTGCCGGCGGCGCAGCCATGCAGCGGCAGCCAGAGGGGGAGGTGGGAGGGAGGAGCAGCTGGGAGGTGGGAGGTGAGGGACCAATGGGTGTGCGAGGGGGGCGGGCCGCAGTGGCAGCGGCAAGAGAGCAGGGAGAGCTGGTCGGGAACAAAATACAGGCAGAGAAGAATGAAGAGACTCTCCAGGATGTCCTAGGTTCCCTTCAGACATCACCTCTAGTCGCAGAGAGGACCTCCAGTGTTGCGAGGTCTCCACATGAACCACCCAGTGCCCAGCACACAGCACCAGCCAGTCATAATACAGCCCTGGACTCCGAGGACCCAGTCATCACCTTCCAGAGGACAGTGGTAGGAGTCCAGCGGGAGTTGGCCAAGCAGGTGTGGGTGGGGATGGAGACAATGGCAGGCAGCCTAGAAGGAGTACAAAGGTGTCTCAGTCCAATTAAGGACAACTCAGCTGCCATCTGAGGCACCCACTCCCGCTACAGGGACTCCAGCAGTCCATGGTCAACATAGCTGCTGTCATGAGACAGAGGATTTAACAATTGCCCTCCCAAAGTGGCAGCAGCATGATAGGCAACATGCTGGGGGCTATGCGGAATACCTTGGAGTCCATACAGCGGGAAGTGGCTTCCCTCAGAGAAAACATGGCTGCCTACCACCCTGCTGTTGCTGCGGTGTTGAGAAATCAGAAGTTCATCTTTTCTGCAGTGATGCCTTATGTGTTTCCCCACATGGCAGCTGCCTGGACCTTTGATTCCACATCTCTATGCCCTAACGTGTGTGTGTGTGAGACCCCCTCAACCTCAACAACAGCACCAACCATGGCACAGGAGGCACCACACACACCAGAGCATGAAGTTTTGCAAGGAACAACATTCACAACATTCACAAGGAAAACCATCCGGTAGCACCAGTCTGTGCCACATGGACAGTATCTCTTTAGTTCAGTGCTTAATATCATGCCAGTGTTTTGACAGCAGGAAATGTGCCCTCTTCACTCAACCACTGTTGACCTGTTGCTACGTACTGTTATTGTCTCAAATCTTACCTATTGGCAATGTTGCCACCTCATTGCTAATGCACAGTTTTCCTAACCATGTCTCATTACTTGTCCCTCACCCCTGGACTCTGATTGTACAACAAATGGCTAATGTTCTCTCATGGAGTATGTGAAATGGACATTGTATAACATATCAAAATACACATGCACCTGTAAATAAGCACCTTGTCCATATATAACATTTCTAAGTGATCCATCAACTCAGCAAACTTATTGTGCTGTGTGAATCCATGCCAATGAGTACAGAACATAATTACATGAGTGCATTACTGTCAGACACAAAGCCACACACTAGGATCCTAACATGAAAAAGATGAATGATGATGTTGTGGGCTACAACCAACTTACAGAGCATTCAGTACATGTACTGAGCAGAAATCCAAGATGACATACAGCACCTGTCAGTGTTACAGGATATGGGGCCAGATGTAGCAAACGTTTGCGACTCGCAAACGGGCCGATTCGCAATTTGCGACAGTGCAAAATCGGAAATGGGATGCAAAAAGGCCATTTCCGACTCGCAAAAAGCGATGGGACCCTTTTGCGAGTCGCATCCGTTGCGACCCCATTTTGCGACCCGCAAATTGCAAGTCGCAATTTGCGAGTCGCAAACCTTATGGAATTGCAACTCGCAAATTGCGACTAGTCGCAAAAAGCCCAGTTTGCATGTCCCATTTACCACTAACTCAGAGCAGGTGGTAACCATCACCAAAGTATAAAAGGGGACCCAGAAGGCATCTGGGTTACTCAAGATGGCGGAGATATACCTGATAGCAGTGAGGAGGAGAGTCTACGCAGCCCAGCAGAGGAGGAGGAGGGGCCACAGACAGGAGAAGATATATAGAACCAGGCAGACTCTTTTTCAGCAAACTGAAGAGGAGATCTATGACAAATAACGCCTTAGCAGCGCAGCCATTCTAGAATTAATAGATTTACTGAAACCACAGCTAGAACACAAGACTCTGCGTGGCTGCGCCATCCCTACGCATGTGCAAGTACTATGCGCACTGCACGTCTTGGCCTCAGGGAGCTATCAGGGGGTCATTGCCGTGGCAGGTGGGGTATCCCAAAGTGCAGTGTCAAGGTTCCTCAGGGCATTCCTAGATGCCTTAGTCACGCACATGTCTCACTTCATATACTTACCAAGGAATGAGGCAGAAATTAACAGCACCAAGCTGGACTTTTACCGCATTGGCCACTTTCCTCATGTCATAGGGTGTGTAGATGAGACACACATTCAAATATGCCCCCCTGCTAATCTGGAACACATTTTCCGCAACAGGAAGTGTACCCACTCACTCAACATATAGGTTGTTTGTGATGCCCATTATGTCATCACGGACATCGTAGCTAAGTTTCCTGGCAGTACCCATGACTCATACATTTTTAGGCATAGTGGGATACATCAACGCCTGGAACGTGGGGAATTTGGAGACGGTTACCTCCTAGGTAGAGCCACAGACACTTGCAGACATACACACAGGTCACTGTGCACGACAATCTGGACTTCCTAACCGTGTACTTTTGTGCCCAACAGGTGACAGTGCATATGCTCTCAGGCCTTGGATCATGACTCCGTTTTTAACACCCAGAACTGAATCAGAGAGGCAATACAACAGTGCGCATAAGAGGACCAGGAACCTGATCGAGCGCACCTTCGGACTGCTGAAGGCAAGATTCAGATGCCTCCACCGCAGTGGAGGTGCCCTCCAATACACCCCCATTACCGCTTTCAAAATTGTGGTCGCATGCGCCATCCTCCACAACATAGCCACCCGACGTGGGCTACCTCTCACCCCTGCAGACCCAGATCCTGATGATGAAGAGCAAGAACAACCACATCGCCATCATGGGGATAGGAGTCTAGCTAATCAAGGCAGACTGAGACGGGACCATATTGCAACGCAATATTTTGGACGGTACGTGTCAAATCCCACCATACCCACCTATTAACCATTTGTTAAGTGGAACAAAAATAACTGTTTTATTAATGTCATGAAGAAACTATATACAAGTTGAAATTGTCCATGGGCAGGAAAATGCCAACCAGTCATGTGGCACATTAACGCCATGTGCCACATTAATCTGTCCTGGCTGTTATCTATGATCTCCTGCCCCTCCTGCCAGCCTGGCTGGTCCCTGCTGCGTCCATGGTGCTGTGCCTACCACTCCTCAGCACCCTACTGTGAGTGGCAGAGACACTGCTCACTGTTGAGCCCTCCTCCCAGGTGTATTTGTTAACTTCCTGGCTGTGATGCCATCATCATGTGCCAGGAAGTGTTTCCAGAGTGTTCTGGTATGCTTTCTGGAGTGTTCTGCTGCACCTGCAAGCAATTTTGAAGGTATTCGCAATTTGCGACACCCACTCGCTAATTGCGAGTTCGTTTTTGCACACTCGCAAACAGCGACCTCGCAAACTGCGGACTCGCACACAGCGTTGCGAGTCCGGCTGCGAGTCGCAAAATCGGATCGCTTTTTTTTCTGGCATTCCAATTTGCGACTCGCATTTTGCGAGTTGCATCAACTCGCAAAATGCGAGTCGCAAATTTTATTTTTGCTACATCTGGCCCATAGTCCCAAATTTGGCTATTGTCATTTGTACCAACAATGATACTGCAAGACCTCACCAATGACAGTTGTAGTTCCATTCTTACCTGTCCAAGATAATGTATGCATATACAATGTGAATGGCTGGAGTAGGTGATGACAAATCTATGGGCTAATTTATATTATTTAGCAGCCAATCTGACAGCTACTTGGTCATAGGGGATGCATATGGTTAGCCAGGGAAATGAAGAGAGTTTGCATACCCTAAGCCATTCTTCCTACTTGGCCAGTGCACACATGAGAACACCCAGACACTCAATCAACATGGAGAAAAAATAGTCTAATACAAACAGGATTTATTTAAAATTAATTATAATTTCATACTTCAACCTATCCTAAAAACAACCATACACTAAAGTAACCTAAACTAACTTAACTTAACTTAACTTACACCTATCTAACCTATTCTAAACTAATCTTACACATGTAACACCACTCTCTAAACATTGTCCCCTCCACCCCACTTAAATAATAAGTTACTTACCTTCGGTAATGCTTTTTCTGGTGGATACATTAACTACCTGTGGATTCCTCACCTAAAGAATTCTCCCCCTCGCACCAGCTTCGACGAAAATTTTCTTCTATCTCTGCACGTCGACGATGGCGTCACAACTGCCCGACTCCAGGCGACGCCATATGACGTCATCCAGGAAATAAGAAGCCCTCGTTGACGTGCAGACGTCAGTTATCACAATTTTTTACGTGCCTTTGAGGCGAACAGGTGAACATTGACCTTGAAGAGAACATAATCACATCAAAAGAAGTGAAAACGCAACATTTATTACAATAAAAATAAAAAGAAACTAACACCAATTACTGTTCCATATGGAAACAAATAAGTCAGTCAAGTTTAATCATGTTTCCTTGAATTATCTAAACCAGAGAAAGAAATACATATATACATGCCATAACTATATACATGATCCAAGCATATACATATATATACAAGACAACAGTGCTCACCCACGGATTTCGTGGTAGGACCAGTCAGGCAACGGGGAGGCGGGTGGGACCGTGAGGAATCCACAGGTAGTTAATGTATCCACCAGAAAAAGCATTACCGAAGGTAAGTAACTTATTCTTCTGATGGATACACCTACCTGTGGATTCCTCACCTAAAGAATAGAGTCCCAAAGCAGTACTACCTCCGGAGGTGGGTGCCTGAATGGTCAAACCAAAAAATCCTGCAGCACTGTGCGTGCAAAATGGCCATCCCTCCTATCCTCAGAATCCAAACAATAATGTTTGACAAAAGTATGGAGGGATGACCAAGTTGCCGCTTTGCAGATGTCAACCACATGAACACCCCTAGCTAAAGCCGAAGAAGCAGCCTTAGCTCTGGTGGAATGAGCACAAAGCCCCATAGGTGGTTCTTTTTTCGCTAAGGAATAACAAAGCTTGATACAGAGAATGACCCACCTGGATAGCGTTCTCTTGTGGACTGCTCTGCCTTTCCTCTTCCCCATGTATCCAACGAAGAGCTGATCGTCTTGCCTGAACTCCCTCGTCCTGTCGACAAAGAAGCTCAATGCTCTTCGTGGATCCAGTCGGTGGAGCCTCTCTTTCTCCTTGGATGGATGAGGCGGAGGGTAAAAGGAAGAGAGAGTAATAGACTGCCCCAAGTGAAAGGGTGTACCAACCTTCGGGAGGAAAGCCGCCTTCATCCTTAACACCACTTTGTCTCTAAAGAAGGAAAGGTATGGAGACTCTACACTAAGAGCCTGAAGCTCACTCACTCTTCTGGCCGATGTTATGGCTACCAGAAATACAGTCTTAAAGACCAGCAAACGCAAAGAACAAGAGTGCATCGGCTCAAATGGCGATCCCATTAGAAATGTTAATACCAAGTTAAGATCGTACTGTGGCATAACAAACGGAGTGGGCGGAAACCTATTAGTGAGACCCTTGACGAACCTCAAAACAAGTGGAGAGTTAAACAAGGAGGGTTGATCTGGGAGGCACAGAAAAGCCGACAGTGCTGATAAATAGCCCTTAACTGTGGCAACTGCACAACCCTTCTGTGCCAAGGAAAGAGCAAATAATAATATATCAGACAAGTGAGCCTTTAAGGGATTAATTTGGTTCTCTCCACACAAACGTACAAATCTAGCCCACCTAATTGCATAGATCGATTTGGTGGAGTGTCTCCTGGCCGATAAAATAACATTCACCACTTCCGACGAGAGAGAAAAAGCACTCAGATTGCCCCGTTCAATCTCCAGGCATGACGGTGCAGACTCTGGAGGTGGGGGTGTGGAATCTGCCCCTGCGACTGCGAGAGGAGGTCTACCCTATAAGGGAGACGGAGCGGAGGGCACAGAGAGAGTTGGAGAAGGTCCGAATACCACACCCTTCTCGGCCAATACGGGGCTATCAAGATGACCTGAGCCCGGTCTTGTCGGATCTTCCTCAGAACTCGAGGAATTAGGGGTATGGGAGGAAACACGTAAAGCAACTGACCCTTCCAGAACATCTGAAACGCGTCCCACAAAGCTCCTTGCACCGGATACTGGAGGCTGCAAAACAACGGGCACTGCGCGTTCTCCTGAGTAGCAAACAGATATACAGTATACTCGGACACCCCCACATCTGGAAGATGTAAAGAACCAGATCCGGATGAATTCACCACTCGTGGTCGACCGTGATGGTTGACTGAGAACATCCGCACGTACATTCAGAACCCCGGCCAAATGACTTGCTACCAAGCAAATCTGGTGATCCTGAAGCCAGGACCAGAGTCGAAGAGCTACTCAGCAGAGAAGATACGACCCCACTCCTCCCTGCTTGTTTATATACCACATTGCGGTAGTGTTGTCCGTCAGAACCTGGACTGACTGACCGCGAAGGGAAGGAAGAAAGGTCTTGAGTGCCAGACGTACAGCCCGCAATTCCAACAGATTGATGTGAAACCTCTTTTCCACTGGAGACCAAAGGCCTTTGATCTCCAGGTCCCCCAGATGAGCTCTCCACCCTAGAGTGGAAGCACCCGTTACAACCGTGGCCACTGGCGGAGGCAGCGAGAACGGCCTTCCTTGCGACAGGTTGCCGACCGCAGCCCACCACTGAAGATCCACAGCAGTGTCTCTGGAGATCCTGATCGAATCCTCGAGATCTCCTTTGTGCTGAAACCACTGCCTGCGGACGCACCACTGAAGAGCCCCCATGTGCCAGCATGCATGAGTGACCAGCAGTATGCAAGAAGCAAAAAGACCGAGCAGACGTAGGACCTTGAGGACTGGAACTACTGCTCCATTTCGAAACATTGGAATCAACGCCTGAATGTCCTGAACCCGCTGGGGCGGAGGAAAGGCCTGATTCAATGTTGTGTCCAGTACTGCCCCTATGAACAGGAGGCATTGCGAGGACTTCAGGTGAGATTTGGGCACATTGATCGAAAAACCCAGGTCGAACAACAACTGAGTTGTCGACTGCAGGTGACGCCGCATGAGCCCTGGAGTCTTGGCTTTGATCAACCAATCGTCCAGATAGGGAAACACCGCTATCCCTCTTCTTCTGAGTTCTGCTGCAACCACCGCCATCACCTTTGTGAAGACTCGAGGTGCTGAAGTAAGACCAAACGGGAGGACCGCAAACTGATAATACTGCGACCCCACCACAAACCGGAGATACTTCCTGTGCGATTTGTGGATCGGAATTTGGAAGTACGCATCCTGCAAATCGACAGACACCATCCAATCTCCTTCGTTCACCACCAAAAGAACCTGTGACAGGGTCAGCATCTTGAACTTTTCGTGCTTGAGGAACCATTTCAAAATCCTCAGGTCCAGGATTGGTCTCTACCGACCATCTTTTTTGGGCGATCAGAAAGTATCTTGAATAACAGCCCTGACCCTTCTCCTGCACCGGAACCAACTCCCATGCGCCCTTTGACAATAGTGATAACACCTCCTGTTGCAGCAACAGAAGATGGTCTTCCGAACAGAAGGATGGGTGGGGAGGGAAGGGAGGAGGGAACTCCTGAAAGGGAAGAGCATACCCCTTCTTCACGATGTCGATGACCCAGGAGTCTGATGTTATAAACTCCCACATGGGAAGAAATTGGGCAAGTCTCACCCCTACCGGAGAAACGTGAACAGGGAGTGGTGGAGGACTAAGGCTGCTTTCCCTGCTGCACCCCTCCTGAGGAAGAGGAAGAGGCAGAGTGCTGCTGGGTGGCTCCTCTCGTACATACTCTACCCCTGCCCCTGAAGGATCTGTAAGGCAGGGATCCTGCAGATTGCTGTGGCGCCTGGAACCTGCCACAAAAGGAGGAGCCACGTCCAAAACCTCTAAACTTCCTATAGGATCTAAATGTAGAGGAAGTGGCTGCCTGAAGTCCCAACGATCTCGCTGTGGCTCTGCTGTCTTTGAAACGCTCAAGGGCAGAATCTGCTTTTGTCCCAAAGAGTTTTTCTCCGTCAAAAGGCAGGTCCAGGACAGTAGCTTGCACATCCGAGGAGAAACCTGATGAACGCAGCCAAGCCTGACGCCTCGACAGTATGGATGTACCCATAGCTCTTGCCACGGAGTCCGAGGTGTCCAACCCAGACTGAATCACCTGGGTCGCCACCACCTGAGCGTCCGTTAACAGATGCAACACCTCTTGTGGCAATTCAGGATGACCCTTTGCCTCCTCCATAAGGGCATGAATGTAACGCCCCAAAATGCAAGTTGCATTGGTCGACTTCAAGGCCATGCTGCATGAAGAAAAGGCCTTCTTTGCTGCCTGGTCCATTTTCTTAGACTCCCTGTCTGCAGGGGTCCCGGGGAACAAACCAGGAGCTGACCAGGAGGAGCACGATACCTGAACAACCAAACTCTCCGGAGTTGGATGTTTGGAGAGAAAGTCTCCGTCACTTGGAGCCGCACAATAGCATCTCGCTACTGCCCTGTTGACAGCTGTAGAAGTCACTGGCTTCCTCCAAATATCTTTAATGGGGTCCAAGAGAGCCTCATTGAAGGGCAAGAGAGGCTCCGCCACTACCGAAGCCGGATGCAGCACTTCAGTCGGAAGGTTTCTTTTCATCTCTGCAGCAGGAAGAGGAAGATCCAAAAAGTCTGCAGCCTTCCTTATTACTGCATGAAAAGATGCAGCTTCTTCAGTATACTCCCCTGGGGAAGCCAAATCCCATTCAGGGGAAGTGTCAATGCCACTTGCTGTGTCCAAGCCTTGGAAATCACCTGAAGGCTCCAAGATCTCGCCTTCCTCCAAATGCTGTCTGCTGTATTCCTCTTCCTCCAGAAGGCGTAATGCTAATCTCCTGGATCGGAGCCTGGATTAGAGTCCCGGCGTTGATAAGGCGTCGGTCATCGCCGGACCCTCCGGCGCCACAGGCAACTTATCTGTAGACTGGATCTGTGGAGAATCCATCGGCACCGGGGTAGCAGACTTTGTAGGCGTCACAGGCCTCCTGGGCGACGCCAAGGGCATCGGTACCGAAGCAGCTCCAGAAGGCAGCAATGGCATAAAGGGTGTCGGCTTGTAAGGAACCGGAGCACCCAAGTTAAAAGCCAAAGGGCCTGACAGACCTGCATCTCCTCCACCAGGTGCCATGGTGGAAAAGATATTGAACATTGCATTTAAAAATGCAGCAGGATCCGTACCGGGCGCCGGGAAAGCTGGATAAGCTTGCGGAGCCGGCGCCGGCAAAGAGGCCGATGATGGACCAGGCATCTCCTGCTCCGGAGAAGCGGTTCCTGATGAGGCTCGACTTCAAACACCGACAAGGGTGACATTGGAGGCGGAGGAGTGATGGTCGGGCTAACCTCCCACGTCTGACGGCGCCGAGCTGACGGAGATCTGGATCTGGACCTGGATCGGCCCCTGCTCGATCCACGCCGCGAGTTGTGACGACGCCGAGAGTCCCCATGGCGACGATGAGACTTCGAAGATTTCGAAGAAGACTCTCTACGATGACACCTTTCCTTCCTTTTCTTGGAACGGGCTAAGAATAATTTTGCCTCTCTCTCCTTAAGTGCCTTAGGGTTCATGTGTTGACACGAACCGCATGACTCGACCTCATGGTCGGAACTAAGGCACCATAAACAATTTTCATGGGGGTCAGTGACCGACATCTGACCCCCACACTGGTTACAAGGCTTAAAGCCAGATTTTCTTGGCTGCGACATAGTAACACCGAAGTGCAACTGTAGCTCCCTGTTAGCCTCGAAGAAAAAACGTTGAGAAAGGACGAAGTAGTCCACTCACCTCTGGGTCATGACGGTCAACAACGATAGCCATTATCCTAGTGACCTGTACATGATACTGCAGATGGCTGGTAGGAAATAGTCATAGATTTGGAGTCAGTCAGTGTTGTGGAATGTATAGTGGACTGCATGTGTCATCCGCATATGCTGTGTACATTGCATGTCTGTTCTACATCCACCCAATGCTGTATTTAATTTACTCTCCTTATTTTTCAGCTGTCAGCAGCAGAACAACATGCATTCCACAAATGGGCAGACAGGTACAGACACATATTGGAGGGGAATGCCGGGTACCAGAGGGTGGAGAGGAGATTCCAGAAGAAAAAGGCCAGAGGGGCATGACATGCTTTCCCACATCAGGGACCTCCGCAGCAGTCACAAACCAAGCAGGCCACTTTGGGGAAAAGATCTAGGGTCCACAAGGGGGCACACCATTGTTCATGATGTTCCCACATGTACAAACCATGCAAAGTCCCCATAAAGTTTGAGCTAAGCCTGAGCAACACATCAAAGTTGTCTACAGATTTAGTAACTATTGCCCCCTACCCTGTGCTATGTTGTGCAAAATGTGTAATGCAACTCACACATGGTTGCTGTATTGTGCCCCTTAGGGCCACAATGAGATTGGCACTGCACTGGGCGCTGCTACAGTATTTGTATCTATTGAAAAATGTGCACATACATGCCAGACATCACTTAAGTACCAGGTACACACTCTATGCACATGTGATGTGACCAAGATCACACACAAATATCATGATGGCTAGATCATGTTGGTAAATCTGCTGAGATTTAGCTTGCAACAATCCATAGACATTTCCTACAACCATTTGGAGCTGAATTGTATACTAATTGTGTACTTTACTGACTGTTGCCCAGCACAATATGGCTCCTTGTACAACTGCAGCCTCAATTTATATTTGAACAAGTCTCATACATAAGCCCCCTAGAGACCTCTATACATTTCCTTCACACATACTTTTTTGTGATTAACTGTAAGCCATGTGTGGCCACAGTACTGTCAAAAGTGCTGTGACAAAGTTGTTGGTAACAGGCATGCTAATCACAGAAACACCAGCACTGACACATATCATGTTTGACATCAATGTATATGTGGCCATGCTTTCCATTTCCTAATACCCACAATTCCGTAGCAGCACATGTTGCCACTTGTGCAACAATAAAGCCATTCTCAAAGCTCAACATTGCATCAGACATGATGTCACCATCTTAACTCTGATGATATGGCATTGTTCACACAAAACTTTATTTATTGTTTTGCCCACATCAGACTGTCTCACACAAAACGCTGGATTGCCACACATGACACACAATGTGACACATACTGGAAACGTGAGGAATCCACAGGTAGTTAATGTATCCACCAGAAAAAGCATTACCGAAGGTAAGTAACTTATTCTTCTGATGGATACACCTACCTGTGGATTCCTCACCTAAAGAATAGAGTCCCAAAGCAGTACTACCTCCGGAGGTGGGTGCCTGAATGGTCAAACCAAAAAATCCTGCAGCACTGTGCGTGCAAAATGGCCATCCCTCCTATCCTCAGAATCCAAACAATAATGTTTGACAAAAGTATGGAGGGATGACCAAGTTGCCGCTTTGCAGATGTCAACCACATGAACACCCCTAGCTAAAGCCGAAGAAGCAGCCTTAGCTCTGGTGGAATGAGCACAAAGCCCCATAGGTGGTTCTTTTTTCGCTAAGGAATAACAAAGCTTGATACAGAGAATGACCCACCTGGATAGCGTTCTCTTGTGGACTGCTCTGCCTTTCCTCTTCCCCATGTATCCAACGAAGAGCTGATCGTCTTGCCTGAACTCCCTCGTCCTGTCGACAAAGAAGCTCAATGCTCTTCGTGGATCCAGTCGGTGGAGCCTCTCTTTCTCCTTGGATGGATGAGGCGGAGGGTAAAAGGAAGAGAGAGTAATAGACTGCCCCAAGTGAAAGGGTGTACCAACCTTCGGGAGGAAAGCCGCCTTCATCCTTAACACCACTTTGTCTCTAAAGAAGGAAAGGTATGGAGACTCTACACTAAGAGCCTGAAGCTCACTCACTCTTCTGGCCGATGTTATGGCTACCAGAAATACAGTCTTAAAGACCAGCAAACGCAAAGAACAAGAGTGCATCGGCTCAAATGGCGATCCCATTAGAAATGTTAATACCAAGTTAAGATCGTACTGTGGCATAACAAACGGAGTGGGCGGAAACCTATTAGTGAGACCCTTGATGAACCTCAAAACAAGTGGAGAGTTAAACAAGGAGGGTTGATCTGGGAGGCACAGAAAAGCCGACAGTGCTGATAAATAGCCCTTAACTGTGGCAACTGCACAACCCTTCTGTGCCAAGGAAAGAGCAAATAATAATATATCAGACAAGTGAGCCTTTAAGGGATTAATTTGGTTCTCTCCACACAAACGTACAAATCTAGCCCACCTAATTGCATAGATCGATTTGGTGGAGTGTCTCCTGGCCGATAAAATAACATTCACCACTTCCGACGAGAGAGAAAAAGCACTCAGATTGCCCCGTTCAATCTCCAGGCATGACGGTGCAGACTCTGGAGGTGGGGGTGTGGAATCTGCCCCTGCGACTGCGAGAGGAGGTCTACCCTATAAGGGAGACGGAGCGGAGGGCACAGAGAGAGTTGGAGAAGGTCCGAATACCACACCCTTCTCGGCCAATACGGGGCTATCAAGATGACCTGAGCCCGGTCTTGTCGGATCTTCCTCAGAACTCGAGGAATTAGGGGTATGGGAGGAAACACGTAAAGCAACTGACCCTTCCAGAACATCTGAAACGCGTCCCACAAAGCTCCTTGCACCGGATACTGGAGGCTGCAAAACAACGGGCACTGCGCGTTCTCCTGAGTAGCAAACAGATATACAGTATACTCGGACACCCCCACATCTGGAAGATGTAAAGAACCAGATCCGGATGAATTCACCACTCGTGGTCGACCGTGATGGTTGACTGAGAACATCCGCACGTACATTCAGAACCCCGGCCAAATGACTTGCTACCAAGCAAATCTGGTGATCCTGAAGCCAGGACCAGAGTCGAAGAGCTACTCAGCAGAGAAGATACGACCCCACTCCTCCCTGCTTGTTTATATACCACATTGCGGTAGTGTTGTCCGTCAGAACCTGGACTGACTGACCGCGAAGGGAAGGAAGAAAGGTCTTGAGTGCCAGACGTACAGCCCGCAATTCCAACAGATTGATGTGAAACCTCTTTTCCACTGGAGACCAAAGGCCTTTGATCTCCAGGTCCCCCAGATGAGCTCTCCACCCTAGAGTGGAAGCACCCGTTACAACCGTGGCCACTGGCGGAGGCAGCGAGAACGGCCTTCCTTGCGACAGGTTGCCGACCGCAGCCCACCACTGAAGATCCACAGCAGTGTCTCTGGAGATCCTGATCGAATCCTCGAGATCTCCTTTGTGCTGAAACCACTGCCTGCGGACGCACCACTGAAGAGCCCCCATGTGCCAGCATGCATGAGTGACCAGCAGTATGCAAGAAGCAAAAAGACCGAGCAGACGTAGGACCTTGAGGACTGGAACTACTGCTCCATTTCGAAACATTGGAATCAACGCCTGAATGTCCTGAACCCGCTGGGGCGGAGGAAAGGCCTGATTCAATGTTGTGTCCAGTACTGCCCCTATGAACAGGAGGCATTGCGAGGACTTCAGGTGAGATTTGGGCACATTGATCGAAAAACCCAGGTCGAACAACAACTGAGTTGTCGACTGCAGGTGACGCCGCATGAGCCCTGGAGTCTTGGCTTTGATCAACCAATCGTCCAGATAGGGAAACACCGCTATCCCTCTTCTTCTGAGTTCTGCTGCAACCACCGCCATCACCTTTGTGAAGACTCGAGGTGCTGAAGTAAGACCAAACGGGAGGACCGCAAACTGATAATACTGCGACCCCACCACAAACCGGAGATACTTCCTGTGCGATTTGTGGATCGGAATTTGGAAGTACGCATCCTGCAAATCGACAGACACCATCCAATCTCCTTCGTTCACCACCAAAAGAACCTGTGACAGGGTCAGCATCTTGAACTTTTCGTGCTTGAGGAACCATTTCAAAATCCTCAGGTCCAGGATTGGTCTCTACCGACCATCTTTTTTGGGCGATCAGAAAGTATCTTGAATAACAGCCCTGACCCTTCTCCTGCACCGGAACCAACTCCCATGCGCCCTTTGACAATAGGGATAACACCTCCTGTTGCAGCAACAGAAGATGGTCTTCCGAACAGAAGGATGGGTGGGGAGGGAAGGGAGGAGGGAACTCCTGAAAGGGAAGAGCATACCCCTTCTTCACGATGTCGATGACCCAGGAGTCTGATGTTATAAACTCCCACATGGGAAGAAATTGGGCAAGTCTCACCCCTACCGGAGAAACGTGAACAGGGAGTGGTGGAGGACTAAGGCTGCTTTCCCTGCTGCACCCCTCCTGAGGAAGAGGAAGAGGCAGAGTGCTGCTGGGTGGCTCCTCTCGTACATACTCTACCCCTGCCCCTGAAGGATCTGTAAGGCAGGGATCCTGCAGATTGCTGTGGCGCCTGGAACCTGCCACAAAAGGAGGAGCCACGTCCAAAACCTCTAAACTTCCTATAGGATCTAAATGTAGAGGAAGTGGCTGCCTGAAGTCCCAACGATCTCGCTGTGGCTCTGCTGTCTTTGAAACGCTCAAGGGCAGAATCTGCTTTTGTCCCAAAGAGTTTTTCTCCGTCAAAAGGCAGGTCCAGGACAGTAGCTTGCACATCCGAGGAGAAACCTGATGAACGCAGCCAAGCCTGACGCCTCGACAGTATGGATGTACCCATAGCTCTTGCCACGGAGTCCGAGGTGTCCAACCCAGACTGAATCACCTGGGTCGCCACCACCTGAGCGTCCGTTAACAGATGCAACACCTCTTGTGGCAATTCAGGATGACCCTTTGCCTCCTCCATAAGGGCATGAATGTAACGCCCCAAAATGCAAGTTGCATTGGTCGACTTCAAGGCCATGCTGCATGAAGAAAAGGCCTTCTTTGCTGCCTGGTCCATTTTCTTAGACTCCCTGTCTGCAGGGGTCCCGGGGAACAAACCAGGAGCTGACCAGGAGGAGCACGATACCTGAACAACCAAACTCTCCGGAGTTGGATGTTTGGAGAGAAAGTCTCCGTCACTTGGAGCCGCACAATAGCATCTCGCTACTGCCCTGTTGACAGCTGTAGAAGTCACTGGCTTCCTCCAAATATCTTTAATGGGGTCCAAGAGAGCCTCATTGAAGGGCAAGAGAGGCTCCGCCACTACCGAAGCCGGATGCAGCACTTCAGTCGGAAGGTTTCTTTTCATCTCTGCAGCAGGAAGAGGAAGATCCAAAAAGTCTGCAGCCTTCCTTATTACTGCATGAAAAGATGCAGCTTCTTCAGTATACTCCCCTGGGGAAGCCAAATCCCATTCAGGGGAAGTGTCAATGCCACTTGCTGTGTCCAAGCCTTGGAAATCACCTGAAGGCTCCAAGATCTCGCCTTCCTCCAAATGCTGTCTGCTGTATTCCTCTTCCTCCAGAAGGCGTAATGCTAATCTCCTGGATCGGAGCCTGGATTAGAGTCCCGGCGTTGATAAGGCGTCGGTCATCGCCGGACCCTCCGGCGCCACAGGCAACTTATCTGTAGACTGGATCTGTGGAGAATCCATCGGCACCGGGGTAGCAGACTTTGTAGGCGTCACAGGCCTCCTGGGCGACGCCAAGGGCATCGGTACCGAAGCAGCTCCAGAAGGCAGCAATGGCATAAAGGGTGTCGGCTTGTAAGGAACCGGAGCACCCAAGTTAAAAGCCAAAGGGCCTGACGGACCTGCATCTCCTCCACCAGGTGCCATGGTGGAAAAGATATTGAACATTGCATTTAAAAATGCAGCAGGATCCGTACCGGGCGCCGGGAAAGCTGGATAAGCTTGCGGAGCCGGCGCCGGCAAAGAGGCCGATGATGGACCAGGCATCTCCTGCTCCGGAGAAGCGGTTCCTGATGAGGCTCGACTTCAAACACCGACAAGGGTGACATTGGAGGCGGAGGAGTGATGGTCGGGCTAACCTCCCACGTCTGACGGCGACGAGCTGACGGAGATCTGGATCTGGACCTGGATCGGCCCCTGCTCGATCCACGCCGCGAGTTGTGACGACGCCGAGAGTCCCCATGGCGACGATGAGACTTCGAAGATTTCGAAGAAGACTCTCTACGATGACACCTTTCCTTCCTTTTCTTGGAACGGGCTAAGAATAATTTTGCCTCTCTCTCCTTAAGTGCCTTAGGGTTCATGTGTTGACACGAACCGCATGACTCGACCTCATGGTCGGAACTAAGGCACCATAAACAATTTTCATGGGGGTCAGTGACCGACATCTGACCCCCACACTGGTTACAAGGCTTAAAGCCAGATTTTCTTGGCTGCGACATAGTAACACCGAAGTGCAACTGTAGCTCCCTGTTAGCCTCGAAGAAAAAACGTTACTCAAAAGCACGGAAAAAAGGGAACTGACGTCTGCACGTCGACGAGGGTTTCTTATTGCCTGGATGACGTCCTACGGCGTTGCGTGGAGTCGGGCTATTGTGACGTCATCGTCGACGTGCAGAGCTAGAAGAAAATTTCCGTCGAAGCTGGCGCGAGGGGGAGAATTCTTTAGGTGAGGAATCCACAGGTAGGTGTATCCATCAGAAAGACAAGATACAAGTAGGAAAACATAAACTAAGGCTACACATGTACTTACTTAACCTTTGTCCAGAACGAATATATCAAATATATATATATATATATATATATATATATATATATATATATATATATATATATATATATATATATAAAGTATCGCTTTTTTTTTACTTTAAAACAAAAAATTTATACATATATAGCCCAACATAACCCCCACCCAAACCCCAAAATAAAAAATAATACTAAACCCCACTCTCCAAATACTCTTACTCTAACTTATGCCTACCCTACACTATTACACTAACCTATCACTACCCATCTAAAACCCAATATAAATATATAATAACTGTAAAAGAGAGAGGGAAACAAGTGGGAGGTGTGGCACTGCCACTTCATATTTTTCTTCAATTTTCTCTTAATGTACTTGTTAGAAATGGGGTCTTTGGTTGGCAGTCAGGTTACCCCCTGTCCAAGCAAGAACCCTCACTCTAGTCAGGGTAAAAGGGAATCACCCTCAGCTAACCCCTGCTTACCCACTTGGTAGCCTGGCACGAGTAGTAGGCTTAACTTCAGGGTGCTAGGTGTAAAGTATTTGTATCAACACACATGGTAACTTAATGAAAACACTACAAAATGACACAACACAGGTTTAGAATAATAGAAAATCTTTATCTGAACAAAACAAGACCACAATGACAAAATGACAAAAATCCACAATACACAAGTCAAGTTATCAATTAAAAAGCAAAAAGAGTCCTCATGTAGTTTTAAACACATACTAACACTGTTAGCATGAAAATGTACCTTGGTGCATCACAAATAACCTTGCACGAGCGAGTGTGTGTCAAAAAGGGCTTGCGATGCGTCGATTTCACTCATGAGCGAGACCTTAAGTAGTTTCTCCTTTAGTTGGGTCGGGCGCGTCATTTCTTCTCTCTGCAGGAGAGCGATGCGTCGATCCAGTCAGCACTCTCAGGTCTGAGCAGGCCTTGCGTTGATTTTACACGCCCAGCAGTTTTCGCGTCGGAAATCCGGACGCGCAATTACCCGAAAACCACACAGCGTGGGTTGCAATCTCACCAGCCTCCGTCCGGTGTGAGTGACCACTCCTCCCCCCCTCCTAGCACAGACGGCTCATCAGGAAATGCAGACTACACCCCAGCTCCCTTTGTGTCACTCTCTAGTGTGAGGTGCAACCAGCCCAACTGTCAAACTGACCCAGACAGGGAATCCACAAACATGCAGAGTCACAGAAATGGTACAACCAAGAAAATGCTCACTTTCTAAAAGTGGCATTTTCAAACACACATTCTTAAAATCAACTTCACCAAAAGATGTATTTTTAAATTGTGAGCTCAAAGACCCCAAACTCCACTTGTCTATCTGCTCCCAAAGGGAATCTACACTTTAATCAGATTGAAAGGTAGCCCCCATGTTAACCTATGAGAGGGACAGACCTTGCAACAGTGAAAAACAAATTTAGCAATATTTCACTGTCAGGACATATGAAACACATTACTATATGTCCTACCTTAACCGTTTGGGGCTACCTAGGGCCTACCATAGGGATGTCTTACATGTAAGAAGAGGGGAGATTTAGGCCTGGCAAGTGCGAACACTTGCCAAGTCGAATTTACATTTTAAATCTGCACACAGAGACACTGCAGTGGCAGGTCTGAGCCATGTTTACAGAGCTACTAATGTGGGTGGCACAACCAGTGCTGCAGTCCCATTAGTAGCATTTGGTTTACAGGCCCTGCGCACCTCTAGTGCAATTTACTAGGGACTTACTAGTAAATCAAATATGCCAGTCATGGATAAACCATACAATTTACACAGAGAGAATATGCACTTTAGCACTGGTTAGCAGTGGTAAAGTGCTCAGAGTTCAAAAGCCAACAGCAACAGGTCAGACAAAATAGGTGGCAGGAGGCAAAAAGATTGGGGATGACCCTGCATAAGGGCAAAAGTCCAACAGTACTTTAACAACTTATGCTTTTTTGCACTGTCCTTCTACAAATGTTCCAATCTGGCCATCATGGCAGTCATGTAAGGTCTCATGTCTGTTTCAAAGTTTGATGTAATGGCTGTAGCAGGTGACTTTACGGGAGCCTGGCTTGAAACAGGTGCAGCTGATGTGGAGGGGGTTAGACCCACAGAGGCCCCCTGGACCCTAGATCTTTTCCCCAAAGTGGCCTGCTTGGTTTGTGACTGCTGCGGAGGTCCCTGATGTGGGAAAGCATGTCATGCCCCTCTGGCCTTTTTCTTCTGGAATCTCCTCTCCACCCTCTGGTACCCGGCATTCCCCTCCAATATGTGTCTGTACCTGTCTGCCCATTTGTGGAATGCATGTTGTTCTGCTGCTGACAGCTGAAAAATAAGGAGAGTAAATTAAATACAGCATTGGGTGGATGTAGAACAGACATGCAATGTACACAGCATATGCGGATGACACATGCAGTCCACTATACATTCCACAACACTGACTGACTCCAAATCTATGACTATTTCCTACCAGCCATCTGCAGTATCATGTACAGGTCACTAGGATAATGGCTATCGTTGTTGACCGTCATGACCCAGAGGTGAGTGGACTACTTCGTCCTTTCTCAACATTTGTGTTAACAAGCTAGTGAGGATCTTGTGGCCCAACAAGTTTAGATTTTGTATGCAATCTACCACTTTGACACCCTGGTACTACATCAAGCTGTGACCAGGCATCATGGATGCAAGGTGGAGGTCATCTGATAGGGGGGCTGGAAACTTCCCACCACTTATTCTAAGGTTTGGTAAAGCGTCATTCATGTGTCCTGGTTCAAGACCTGGTCTGAGCATACATTACAAGGGGGCACACCATTGTTCATGATGTTCCCACATGTACAAACCATGCAAAGTCCCCATAAAGTTTGAGCTAAGCCTGAGCAACACATCAAAGTTGTCTACAGATTTAGTAACTATTGCCCCCTACCCTGTGCTATGTTGTGCAAAATGTGTAATGCAACTCACACATGGTTGCTGTATTGTGCCCCTTAGGGCCACAATGAGATTGGCACTGCACTGGGCGCTGCTACAGTATTTGTATCTATTGAAAAATGTGCACATACATGCCAGACATCACTTAAGTACCAGGTACACACTCTATGCACATGTGATGTGACCAAGATCACACACAAATATCATGATGGCTAGATCATGTTGGTAAATCTGCTGAGATTTAGCTTGCAACAATCCATAGACATTTCCTACAACCATTTGGAGCTGAATTGTATACTAATTGTGTACTTTACTGACTGTTGCCCAGCACAATATGGCTCCTTGTACAACTGCAGCCTCAATTTATATTTGAACAAGTCTCATACATAAGCCCCCTAGAGACCTCTATACATTTCCTTCACACATACTTTTTTGTGATTAACTGTAAGCCATGTGTGGCCACAGTACTGTCAAAAGTGCTGTGACAAAGTTGTTGGTAACAGGCATGCTAATCACAGAAACACCAGCACTGACACATATCATGTTTGACATCAATGTATATGTGGCCATGCTTTCCATTTCCTAATACCCACAATTCCGTAGCAGCACATGTTGCCACTTGTGCAACAATAAAGCCATTCTCAAAGCTCAACATTGCATCAGACATGATGTCACCATCTTAACTCTGATGATATGGCATTGTTCACACAAAACTTTATTTATTGTTTTGCCCACATCAGACTGTCTCACACAAAACGCTGGATTGCCACACATGACACACAATGTGACACATACTGGAAACACTGGGGTCTTCAATCTGGGCACTATTCCACTGGTGTAGGGCCACCTGCAATACATGAAAGGAAAACATAATTTCATGATTTTTGGACACTTCTGTGCATGGATGACAGTTATAAAATCAACTTGTTAAACTGAGTGAGCAAGTCAACCTAGTGGTAGATCAGACCAACTGTCAAGCATCTATAATCTGTCAGTCAGACATAGGGTCAGATAATGGAGACCCTGGCACCTACAAACCATCACATTCCCTGGCACTCCTGTGGTGCATTTAACTGCACCATATGTACAAGGAATTGTCATGCAGGTGTTTTGTTGCTTTACACCTCCATGACCATATGGAGCTGCATGACACAGTATTCTGCATCTGAGGGGCATTTGATGGTTGTTGAGGGCCATCCTTAGCTTTTGACCTTGCCCCAGATGTTGAAGACATCTAACTCATTATTACCAAAAAAAGATGGACAACTGCCCAGGGGCTGTGTGAGTATTGCAATGTGTTGAGGAATGCTTTGATACATCTTTGTTTCTTGTTCATAATATGTGTGCAATTACAATATGCACTTGATTGCTATTCAGCAGAGCAATACACAGTCCCCTGCAGACAGACACATGCACAATTGTGATCAAGTGGACTGGGAAATAATTACTTCCTCTGAGATACTTGATGTCAGCCTTCCCCTATCATGTAGTGAGTACTGGCTACTTGCATGTGAAGGACATGTCTCATCATTTGGCATGGTCTGACATACATGATTTTATGTCCTTAGTAATTTCAATGGACAGCATAGTTAGGGGTTGTATCTCTGTTCTGACTTCTATTTTCAGAATGTGCCAGGAGACAGATGGTGTTATCTGTCACTGCCTCTTATCATGTTGGTATGTGATGGGCAACTAACAGGTTGTTGTAGTGGCAAACACTAGTGGGTTTTGTACTGACCTAGCCATTCTCTCTATAAATATGTTGGGTGACTACATGTAGACATTGATGTGTTGCACAGTCAGTATTGGTCTGTGCGTGTTTTTTTCTCCACGTTTTACCACATTTCTTGTTAGGAATATTTTGTGTCCTAAATTGCTGCCAATCTTTAGGCTGCTTACACTTTGTACACATCTTCTACAGCAACATTGTCTGGTCTTACATGGACAGGAGCCAACGTGTGATTGTGTATATTGCAGATGTACACATCTTCTACTACTGGCTACATGATAGTTACTGTTCCATTTCCTGACTTTGCCAGATTTAATGGGTACCACACACACATACAATTACACCTGCCACATCACTTGTGTCATCTCCAAGTGACCTCCCATGTTGTATTTCCAAGTATCTGTGGGTATCTTACAGCTGTTCATCCACATCCTTCGTTGAACATGGGTATGCATTTTTTTCCTGCATTCCACAACCTATTTCACACCACAACTGTATTAGTTAATGTGTGAGATGACCTCAGTGCTTCTTTTTCATTAGCCACATGCAACATATCTGTCTATTTATACTCCCATTCATTTTTTAAAGGGTCTGTGACATGTTTGGACATTGCTGGACATACTTGCACATCCCACACCTGATTGGCATGTCGGAGACCTAAACATAATAGTGAATTTTGTCACTAATGGTATATTGCTCTTGGTCTGCCATATGAGTGATAATGAATGGTGTGTATTGCTACGTGCTGTGTGACGGTGTAATACAGACTATACTAGGTTACCTTGCTGACACATGTCAACCACTATACCCGTACATCAGTCTTCACATGTATATCTAGATCTGCTGTAGGCATGTGTCAAGATAGCAGATTTGTGTGGAAAGTGTGTGTAGCATGTACATAGGGAGTAGGACACACTATGCCTACATTCCGCCCAGACAATAATTTGGTGGTACATTATCACATTTTATTCTTAGATAGATACAATGGGCCATATGTTTGGATAGTGGTACAGCAGCCATTGTAGCTTCATTTGTCTGGCAATCCATAGCGTACTCCACAGCCAACGTGTATCTGCCAAAAGTGAGGTACAGTGTACCATGTGTCAGGGTTGCCGACTGGCAGTGCCAGGACATACAGATGTGATACTGTTCAGTTCCTACATTACTTAAACATTGTTTGATAACTGCTCTGACCTTATGTATTCTCCCCTTACTTACATTCTGCCAAGCGTAGTGATGATGTGGGGAAAGGTGTAGTACTTTGCACATTGCCCTCTTAATGGCATGTTATATTTTGTGTAGCATGGCTCTAGGCCTTCAAGAGCCACATGTCCGTGAGGTATGTGACACTGATGTGTGATGACATGGAGGCACTAGACCCTCTTACATCACAAAATATGTTGCAACCATACTTGTAACTGTTGTGTTTCTCTCCTGCTGTCTGAGGTATGAGTTACATCAGAATGGTATATGTAGCAGAGAATGAGTAGACCATGGAGATTCAGGTGCCAAGTAATTTATTGGTGATATTTATAAAGTGATAATATTTGTATAGTGACTATGTGAAGAAGTTATGAATAATTTGTAGTCTTCTGAGTACTCCTGCAGCAGTGTTTTGTAGTTCCCCCTCGAAATGTGCTGCACCATTGTCATCCTCCTCCTCCTTGGGAACATCTACCTGTTCACCCCAGAGAACATTGGTCCGTATACATATATTATGCAAGATTGCACCTAGCAGCATGTCTTATATACCAGTGGTGGAGCATACAACAGACTTCCTCCTGTCAGGGCCAGGCACCTGAATCTTGACGTCAGAAGCCCAAATGTCCTCTCCACCACATTTTGTGCTCCTCTGTTCCCTTCATTATATGCACGCTCTTCTACCATTGTGGGATTGCTAAATTGAGTCATCACCGATGGCTGTATTCTGTAACCTTGGTCAGCTGTAAAGGAATAAGAGAAGATGTGTTGGTAATACTTGATAGTGGTTTGGTATACATCTTGTCAGTTGTTAGTTTTAGGTGGAGTGGTGACTCAGACTTGCTTCTGGTATAGTGTATGTTCCTGTTTTGTGAAATGGTTTCATAGGTCTGTGTTGATGGACATGGCAATCTTGGGTTGTGGCTCAGGGACCTGGGATTGTAATATTCAATCCAAACAGATGGTTCATCCCTTGCAAATATGTGTTGTGATGTTCATATTTCTGCCAGTGTCCTATTATTGGTGGAACCTTCCACCTCCTTGCAACACAGTGGTGTCATATGTAGGGACACAATGGTAGCCCTACAAAGCCAAACTCTGGCCTCCATGTTACCATGTGGCTCTATGCATGCAGGGCAACACAAAATGACCCGTTGTGGCCGGTGATGTCTGTGCCAGCCATCAGGCGTACTAGGGTGTGAATCACACAACTGTAGAATAAGCAAAGGTTGATGCAGTGGAATCTCCAAAGTTCCTATACATGATTTCTCACAGACATATTCAACACATGCACAGTGCAGGCATTGGGAGGGGGCACACCATTCTTTTACATGGGTCCCTATGCATGGTGCATGAAAGGTCAGGTATGTCCTCTTTACTCCTACAGAGTCATACAATGGCATCCATGATCTTTACAGTATTGCACAAACTCTAAGACTTGGTGGACCATTTATTGTATATGGCACACACATAGTAGCTTTAGGGGGCACCAAGGGGTGCATGTGAGGTGGCACTGGACTAGGTGCTGCATGACTTCTCTTCATACTGCCCCATGGTCTCTCATGGCAGGTAATGTTGTATTCTTTTGTGCGCCACACAATGCAGGGAGATAGGTGAATGTGCACTGAACAGGTATATCAGGTATGTGTAGGTGATATGTAGTTGGTCATGGTAACATTTGGATGGCATTTGATATTGGTGCAGCCAGATGCTTGAACCCCATGACTGATGTGGGGCTGTGCCTACGTGTGACTTTCTTTACATTGACATAGCCTATGCCATTCACATCGCTGAGTTATACATTATTAGGTGTAATGTGTGAAGGATCTGTATTTAGGTGTCAACCAGTGGACTTGTAGTGGTTTGTGCCAAGCTTCTGTATGCAAAGGGCACATAGCTCCACCTGTCCTCACAGGGTGTGCCAGTCAGGTTGTGGCTGTTTTATGTATATCTGGTGTATATGTGTGTGTGTGTGTGATGTGCAATGATTGAGGTGTAGTGTGGCATGTGGTATATGTGTTGTTGCCTGTACATCTGTGTTCCCTTGTCTATGTGTGTTTAGTGTGGTGTATGTCTTGTTTGTCCTACATGATAGGTGTGCTGTCGGTGTACTGACTGGTATGGTGGCTTACCTACGAGTAGCCCATTAGCATATTGCCCATCTTGGAACCACTCATTGATGGTGGAATGCTGGAATATGTAGGCATGCTGCCGGGTTTTTTGGCAAAGATGTTTGAGAAGAGCTTACGGTGGTCCACAATGACCTGCACCTTTATGGAATGGGTGTTGTTGCCGTTCTTGTATAGGTGTTCCGTTGCTGAAGGTGGCATCAGTTGTAAATGGGTACAGTCCATTGCACCCAACACATACAGGAACCCAGCAATTAGATAGAGACCTTGCTTGGACTCCTGTTGCAGTTGCTGGGTGTTTGGGAAGCGGATATGGTGGGGTGTGAGATGTATGATAGCGTCCAAAACCTTTGGAAGGGAGGCCAAGAAGGATGGCTGGGAGATGCCAGCCACTTGAGCGCCTGTTGTCTGAAAAGATCCTGACACCACAATATGGAGGACAGTGAGGAATTTGGTCATGGGTGTTATGTTTATTGGAGTTGCTCCCCTTGCAGTGATGTCTGGCGCAATGTGGTGCAGCAGGCGTACAACTGACTCCTGGTGCAGACAATAATTCCTCATGACATTGTGTTCCCTGAGCCCAGGGATGGTTGTACGCTGTCGAAAGATCCTCTCCCGCCTTTTGCGCTGCCTTTGTGGCTGCTGTAGTGGTGTTTGGGGTTGCTGCAGTGCTGGTGGAGGGACCTGTTGTCATCGCTGACATCTGTGGAGTGTGCCAAGCTGAAGCAGTAACACTTCCATGTTGTCTAGGAGGTCGCCACTGCTCCTTCTGTGTGTTTTACTTAAGTGGTGGTGTGTGGGCCTCTTTTTTAATGCCTGATCTGGTCTGACCAGATGTTGAAATTTGACACAAATCGGCCTTTGTGTCATTTTTTGGGTCAGCTTCCTTTGTGTGCGTCATTTTTGCATCGGGGGGTAATTATGGCGCTGGAAGGTTAGCGTCATTTTTTGGAAGGGTGCACATACCTTGCACATTATTGTTGCAATACGACCCAAGGTGAGTTAGCACTACCAAAAAATGAAGCTAACTCTGTTATTTTGATGCTAGATTGGTCTAGCATCAAAATATAAATATGGCATAAGGTCTGCACTGCTTTTGGGTACAAAAAAAGTTTGACAGTAGATTTTTTTTGCAAAATGTAATTTATCGCACATCTACACACATATGATACAATACATGTTGAAATTATATATAGGTTTTCATATATTTCAGTATGCCTACTGCTTCTTACGTATACTCATTATGAATAGATATTCACAATGAACTTCTGGTGCAAATAAGTGAGGGTTTCGATTAAAACATATGTTATAATTATCTTAACTATTTTTATTCATGTTCCATTTTGATAATCTAGTCCTGAATTAATAATCACTTTCTTAATTATCTGTTTTACGATGCCTTCCAATTTACAAATATTTTTCGATTGCACCTTAAAATAAACTATTCTGCATGCTCAATATTTATATTTTATAATAGATCGTTCATTGAACTCATCATTCCATGTTTAGATACGCCATTTGTTATTCAGAGAGCAGTGGCAATTATTTTTATGACCCAATTACTCTCTTGTCACACATTGAATACCAGTTTTTCAAAGGATCTATTGTTTCTAAAATACCAAAGGAAGATTGAGGGTGCAGCTTTTTTGGACAAGATTATTTTTTTTGCCTAACTTGTGATGAATACTTTTCCTCTTGTATGTACAATTACATTCTACTGTGACTAAAGTAAGTTCTTTCAATGCCGTTCAGGAAGTGGTCTCCGAATTCTTTGTGTCTGCTCTTGTTCTGTTTTTTCAGTCAAAGTATCTTTGTAACAATGTAGAAATGGTACTCATCGAGTTTTTTCTGTAATTGGTTTTACTTTGATGAAAATAAAAAATCCAAACTGTCCATCCTTGCCTGTCCTTTTCCTTAATAAACATGTTTATTATTGTCCCATATGTTCTCTGGCCATCTCAGGGTAAGTACAGCAGTTATTAGCGTCTTTTTCCTGCCTTGATTTTCTGTGTTTCCTTTTACTTTCAGAAGGTCAATATGATAAAATACTGATTGAAATTGCTACTTCAGCCCCATAAGTATGTTCTGTGCAGTGGAGTATTGCACTTACATCTAATATTGAATCCATCTAAAAATTTGTGGTGGAGCTACAAAACACTTTGAAGACTATCTCTGCCGATGGTAAAAAATATACCTATTTCTTGTCATTAGGTATCTTTGGAAATCATTTGGCAAAGAGGCAGGAGAGCTTTCTTTGACGCAGTCAGATAATAGTTTATGTCTTGCTCTATGCTTTGAGCCTGCGAATTGGTAAGAGAAAAACGCTCAGCTGGAGTAAAAAGAAAGTAAAATGATGGACTTTTTTTAGAACGCGCTTTTGAATTCTTTTGAGTAACATATTTTTTTCTCTGTTACGAATAGAGCCCTATAAGAGACGCATTTTTGTAAAATCTATTTTGAGTATGTTCTTTCTAATTCATTACAGCCTCCTTGTTGAGTATCAGATTTCCAGTACATAGTTTGAGGGGAGTAATATGTTTTGTGAACACTTAAACAGCATATTGCAATTTATCAGACTCCTGAAAATGGCATTTAGTACATACAGAATGAGAGAGCGTATCTTATATAATCTATATTAACATGAAATGTTTAGGAAATAATGTGTAATAATGCAGCATAGAAAATGTACTACTGTATTTTGCCATAACATGCGTTTGAAATGTGCCCACGGGGAGTGTCCGTCAATGTATACGGGACTAATGAAACTGACTAATAATGTTGAAATATTATGATAGAATATAAGTTTGCACTAATATTAAAAGGATATGTATTAGAGTTTTGCTAATAAATCATTAGGCCTTAGTTTGCATGAGTCCAGGCCTAGCTGCCTGACTCTCATATTAAATGTGTTTTTCTAATGTGCAGTGTGCTGACTTGCTAAAGGACATGAACTCTTGTTTTTTCCAAAAGCTAGAAGCTGAATGTAACTGTAGTAGATCAGTTCTCATGAAATTCGACTTGCTTATAGAAACATTTTAGCTGAAATGCAACAGTGTAGATTAATGTTAGGTACAAGGTTGCCTGAACCGGTACAGACAATGAAGCCACTGACCGAAGATGTGCAAAGGACCACAAGACTATGAAATCATACCGGACATTCCACCCGCTAAAGACGTCAATCATAAGGACCAATAAAATACGTGAGAACTGTTATAGGGTGACAAATTCGATGAGCTAATTTGATGTTAATTGATTAAAGATAGTGGGGTGCAACCCCTTGTCCAACCATATTTTAGGGGAATGTACAACAGAAAAGGGATAAAACCCCTTGACACACGGAAATGAGTTAGTTAGGGAGATGCTGAGGCGATTTGCTATGATCCAGAGACTTTGTCACTTTGCCTAGTGACTTGCTGATTTTACCTTAAACCATCCTTGCCTTATATTGCCCATTTACACTTTACCTTCTTATGAGGGAAGTGCCCTCTTTACTCTTCCTGCCGGTCCTTTTTGATGGCGAATCAACTGATGTCCTGAGGACAAAGCCAGAACCTGAGTGCTGACCAAATTTGGAGGGTAACTATATGACAATAAAATTGTGATTGTCTGTTTGCTTTTCCTTTCTAGGTACCAACTGCTTCTCTTTTGACAGAGACCATAGAGAGATGTTTTCCAAATTGGTGTTACTAAATTGTTTTGCATGAAGCCCAACATGCCAATGCTAATTCGAGGTTAGTTAAGAGGGTTCACTAAAACTGACGCAAATAGACAAATGACTGAATCTGTGCTTTGTTGAACAATGCGTTAATATACTCTGCTTAGGATAATCTATTCTGACGTCGTGTTATATTTTAATGTTTGTGATTCTTGCTATGATGAAATCTTATCAGAGTTGCCATATTGTGACCATGCTACTGTGCTTCTTGGTTTTAAGATTAATAAACTTGCTAGTAGTATTGTAACAAATAGGGAATAAATATCGCTAAATTCATACTAAACTGGTGTGGTTATTTCATGACTGCAAGGTCATGGTGTTTTCAGAGTTTATTAAAGTCATTGACTAAGGTGAAGTGCATTGTTATAATAAATATTGATGACGTTATTGACATATTGATTGACATGCTGATTAGCTATCTCGTCCTAAGGTGTCTTCAATCAGGGTCAAAAGATTCATTGGCCTAAAACGAGTCCCAAAGTGAGTAAAGTAATCATAACGGGACGCGTTAACAAGAAAAAAAGGAAAAAACGTGCAAACACCGTTAAGGAAATTCCGAATTGCAAATGTTAATTTCATGATTCTGATTCAGTAAATGTGTGTAGCAAGCAGTCTTGAATTATGAGTAACCTTCGAATGATCAAATAACCGTGAGCTGGAAGCAGGTGGAATCGAGGTGTGAACTATAAAGGTGACCACAAATTAACTCCACTTGTGTAAGTGACAGTTTCTATGCCAAGGTGAGATGGGTGGGTTCTTCGAACCAAATAGAGGAGAAGACGAAAAAATGAGAGAATGTTTAGACAAAGGGAAAAATTCCTCAGTGAAACTGAAAAAAAAGTGTGTGGTATGACGGATGGTGCAGACACAGCAAACACATCATAATATATCTCATCAATGCTCTATAGCTAATGATAGAGAAACGCTACAGAGAGAGGAAATCCTAATTACATACATACACAGGTATTGTGTGCACTATACTAGTGAGCTTCTGGCAGCTACCAACACACGCTAACTGTGGCTGGTGGCATTTCACACAGTCTTATCCTGAACGTTTAGAAAAAGTCTATACTCAATGTTGTCCTGAATACACACACACATTACTTTTTGCTGCATGACTGCTGAGCTGCATGGCATGAAGTTGAAGTTTTATAGAGTTGTAGATTTTCTTTTGATGTATACTTTATGAGCGGTGTTAGACATGGGGTCTTTGGTTGGCAGTCAGGTTACCCTCTGTTGAAGCAAGGACCCTCATTCTAGTCAGGGTAAGCCACACACAATCCAAATTATCCTGTGCCCACCCTCTGGGAGCTTGGCACTGAGCAGTCAGGCTTAACTTAGAAGGCAATGTGTAAAATATTTGTGCAATAAATCATACAATAACACAATATAGCACCACAAAAAAATACACCCCACAGTGTTTAGAAAAATATATAATATTTATCTGGTTAAATGCAGGTCAAAACGATTAAAATGCAATAAGTATATGTTGAGATATCACAGAAAACTGATATAAAGTGTTTTAAGTCTTTTAAAAGCAAACAAAGTCTCTTTCAAGCACAAAGTACCTGGTTCGCATGATCTCTGCAAGGAACCGCAGAGGAGGAGATGTGTGGAAACAAAGGGGTGTGCGTCGATTTCTCGGGCCGCATATGGCGATGTGTCGTTTAGTTTTCACGCAGGGATGGCTGTGCATTGATTTCCGGTGCACGGTCATGGATCCTCTTCGGGTTGTGGGGTATTCAGACACCCCGGGGACGATGCATGGATTTCCTGCGCTGGCAGGATGAAGTAACAGGAGCTGTGTCAATTTGGTGTGCGTTGCATCTAATTTTCACCCGCACAACAGGTGCTGCGTCGATTACTCTCTGGAAGTCAGGCTGCGGCGTTCCAGGTCGGCTGTGCATTGATCCATTGGGCCGTGCGTCGAATTTCTGGTCGCTACTCTGGTGCTGCGTCGATCTTCTCATTGCGAAGTTGGACTGCGTCCTTCCTGTTCGCCGTGCGGTGAAATATTCACAGCGGGGCAGGCTGTGCGTGGTTTCTAGCAGGCTGTGCATCAAATCTTGCCGCACAAGGAGTCCTTCTTGAAGAGATGAAGGCATTTTGGTCCTGAGACTTCAGGGAACAGGAGGCAAGCTCTATCCAAGCCCTTGGAGAGCACGTCTTGACCACAGCCAGAGAGCAGCAAGGCAACAGGGCAACAACAAGGCAGCCATCCTTCACAGAAGAAGTCAGGTGAGTTCTTTGGGCAGCCAGGCAGTTCTTCTTGGGAGGATGCAGGTTCTGTTTACAGGTTTCTTCTCCAGTAAGTGTCTGAGTTGGAAGGGGCAGAGGCCCTGTTTATATACCCAGATGTGCCTTTAAAGTGGGGAGACTTCAAAGAGTGGCTTAGAAGTGCACCAGGTTCCCTTGCAGTTCAATCCTGTCTGCCAGGGTCCCAGTAGGGGATGTGGCAGTCCTTTGTGTGAGAGCAGGCACTCCATCCTCCCAGCCTAGGAAGACCCATTCAAAATGCAGAGGTATGCAAGTGAGGCTGAGTATCCTGTGTTTGGGGTGTGTCTGAGTGAATGCACAAGGAGCTGTCAACTAAACCCAGCAGGATGTTGATTGTAAGGCACAGAAAAATTTAAGACAGAGAAATGATCACTTTCTAAAAGTGGCATTTCTATTATAGTAATATTAAATCCAACTGCACCTGTCAGCAGGATTTTATATCACCATTCTGGCCATACTAAATATGACATTCCTACTCCTTTCAGATCAGCAGCTACCACTTAAACAATGTATGAGGACAGCCCTAATGTTAGCCTATGAAGGGAGCAGGCCTCACAGCAGTGTACAAATGAATTTAGGAGTTTTACACTACCAGGACATGTAAACTTCTTAGGTATGTGTCCTGCCTTTTGCCTACACAGCACCATGCCCCATTGGTTCCCTACGGCATACCTTAGGAGTGTCTTACATGTAGAAAAAGGGGAGTTTTAGGCTTGGCAAGTACTTTTAAATGCCAAGTCGAATTGGCAGTGAAACTGCACACACAGGCCTTGCAATGGCAAGCCTCAGACAAGGTTAAGGGACTACTTAAGTGGGTGGCACTATCAGTGCTGCAGGCCCACTAGTAGCATTTAATCTACAGGCCCTGGGCACACATAGTGCACTCTACTAGGGACTTATAAGTAAATTAAATAGTCCAATTGGGTGAGATCCAATGTTACCATATTTAAAGGGAGAGAGCATATGCACTTTATCACTGGTTAGCAGGGGTAACGTGTGCAGAGTCTAAAAACCAGCATAAACAGTATCTAAAAAGTGGAGGGTGGCAGGCAAAAAGTTAGGGGTGACCACCCTAAGGCTGTCAGGTCTATCAAGCGGCAAACAAATAGTGATAAATCCGCCTAAAAAAATAGCGCAAGAGCGGAAGATGCGACCTTGAATAAGGAAGTGGTGTGGCATTGTCAGTATCTCATTATTGAACTAATGGCACACGTTCAGGGAGCAGACATGACTTCTAAATGTTCCATCGCACGACACCTTAAGACTGGCCTGCAAGGTGAGAGACACGTGATAGGGTGAGCACCTCATGCAAGGTCATTTTGAACATTTTCTCTAGTACTGACACTCACCTACAAGGCAACAATTTCAGTTCAATGTAAGTTAAACTCACATTACAATTCTGAGAACGCATTATGGTATCCCACTAAATTCCCCGACTGGTAACAGTATTTGTAATAACAAGGAGGGAGGTCATCACTCTGCGAGGAGATGACTGGTCATTAGCTAATTTCAGAACACTTCAAATCCAGACCTCAAGGAAAGGCAAGCTCAAAATTACAAAACTCTGTTGTTTCTCACAATGGTTATGCTATATATCCATCCACTGCTACAACCATTGATAATAAATGACACCAACATGAATCCATAAGTACAAGTGGAATGAAGGAACAATTCAGCACATTAATAAACACGATCAGTGGAGGAGAAAAACTTTAGAATGCTGATAGGCTGATTTTGCAAACTAAACAAAAGTGGAGGGTTACTTCAGTGTGGTCCTGAAATACTGTACATGATCATTATTGCATATACACTGTTTCACTATATTGCATTCAGGAAGAGTTTGCCAACTGAAATGCGAACAATTATGGCAATGAAGAATAGTTTCTTGGGGTCTAACATAACCTCCCGAGCCTCCAAGCCTGCCTCACTCCTCTCCTTCTTGTCACTCTTACTCTCCCATTCTTTCTCTCTCTCTCTGTCTCTCTCTCTCCCTATGTGTGTATTTGTGTATGCAGTAATGATGGTAAAACATAACGATCTAACCAAATACCAGTACAATCAATGACATACTCTGAACTCTGCAAGAGAAATCAAGGACAAATGGGCAATACTTACCTATATCAGCTCTTTGTCCCATCTTCATATCAATAATTCATGCCAGCATGTCAGTGGAGACAGGAATGCTGACAAAGAAGTCCAGTCTGAATGTAAATAAAACGGTTTAAAACTACTGTGTTAGAAATTGGGTATCTAGTTGGCAAAGGTATCCAAGTAGGGACCAAAATCCTAGCCAGGGTGTGTCAGATACACAACCTAAATTAATCTGTATTCACCCTCTGGTTGATTGGCAGAGAGCAGGCAGGCTCAACTTAAAAGGCAATGAGTAAAGTATTTGTGCAACATTTAATTACAGTAACACACTGAAAGAGACCACAAAATGACTCAACATCAGTTTAGAAAAATAAATATTTATCTGAAGGGAACAAGACCAAAATGACAAAAATCCAACTAGTGGATCTGAGATATACAAAGTGAAAATAGTGCATTAAAGCCAAAGCGCCAATTGTGGTTTTTTGGTTACGCTGGATTTGGACAAAGTCACAAGTACAGACTGATTCGCGATGGAGTACAGGCTAGCTACAGTGACTCACTTACTGAAAGCAGTACCTCAATTCATGGTGCGTGGTCTGTGTGACATTGTTTTGTGAAGCTTCACATCGTCCACCATTGGTTCCGAGAAGCTAGGTGGTGAGGCATAGCATTGATTCACAGATGTTCTGATGAAAACCACAGAAGTTGAAGCACCTTAGGTCTACTTCCAAGGGTCCAGGACTGGGGTGGCATTACTTGGCAGGGTAGAGTCACAGATGATAGAGTCCAGGTGCTGTAGCAGGTAGGTTGCATCAGTCCTTGATGTCCCTGAGACTGCAGAAGATCAGAGGCAAGACAACAAGCGCTTGGAGAGTCTTGGGTTCAAGGATGTAGAAAACAAGTCCAGTCCCACTCTGCAGGAGAGAAGCAGCAGGCAGCAGGCCAACACAGAAAAGCAAGTAGCAGAGTGGCAGTCCGTCCTGGCAGCACAGCAGTCCTTCTTCCTGTCAAAGTGTCCTTACTTCCAGTAGAGATCTGCTTTGGTCGGGCTAGGGGACCAGAATTTTTAGGTTGGTTCCCTGGTTCTGGAAGTTGGGGTAAGCTTCCATACGTAGGCCTTTGAAATGTTCATATTCACTGCCTCCCCTGCCCTGGCTCCAAGCTGGCTGGAGTCACAGTACAAGGCTGTTAAGTCCTAATGTAGGTGGACAGGACAAGTCTATTCGGGTGTCAGTGAGACAGTGCTAAGCTCCGCCCACCCATCAAGGCAGTTAATGGCCCATTAAGGCCCATCAGGTCACACCTAGTCTCTCATTGTGTGTTGCTGTCCAGAGGGAATGCACAGAGCCCAGCTGTCTCCCAACCCAGAAATGTATACAGAGGCAGGCAGAGGCACAGTATGGACAAAGTAAGAAAATGCCAACCTTCTCAAAGTAGCATTTTCAGACTTAAAATTTAAAATTCAACTTCAGCATGAGTTGTGATTTCAAATTGTGAGTCCAGAGACACCAAACTCCACATTTGTATCTTTTCCCAATAGGAAGTTTCAATTAAAAGATGTTTTAAGGTAATCCCAGTGTTATCCTATGGGAGAGATTGGTCTTGCACTAGTGAAAAATGAATTTAGCAGTTTTTCACCACCTGGACATGTTACACTTAAACATATATGTCTTACCTTTGAAATACACTGTACCCTTCCTTTGGGGCTAACTAGGGCCTACCTTGTGGTTGGCTTGCATGTAATAAAAAGGAAGTTATGGTCTTGGGAAATAGTTCCACTTGCCAGGTCGAAATGGCAGTTTAAAACTGCACACATGTGCTCTGAAGTGACAGGCCTGAGATGTTTAAAGTACTACTGAACTGCGCAGTGCTGTGGTGTCTAGTAAAATTATGAAGCTAGATCTGCCTTGCAGGCTGGTCTTAAAATCAAAATATGTCAAAATTCAACATTGGAATTTAAAGTAATTCCAAAGTCCAAAACGACCCAGTTATTACATATGTCACCCATGAGGTCTAAGTCGTTTTTCTCTATTTTAGTGCTGCCTGCCCTGTTGGCTAACATAGGAAGGCTTTATTAAACTTTAATAAATTCTAACATTTGGTTAGAGTTAGCTAGGAACATAATTCAAAGTATCAAAATAACGATTACAATAAATCCAAAAGCTTGCATAGGACAGATTTATTATAAGTATTACAGGAAAGTATTTTTAGAGCTTACTATCCAAAGGTTACCCAGAGCAGCCCTTTAGCAGCCTCTTCCGATTGGTCAGCCTTTTTACAGCTTGAGCCAAGCTGCTCCCTGAGTAGGTGTGAAGAGGCCTGGGGCTGAAACAATACCACCAATTAGTGGTAGGACATCTGTGTCGTGGGGAAGCCAGGACAAGAAAGGAACTGGGTAAATAAATTGGACTTCAAAGGTAGGCACAGATGTTACAGGACCCAGGCCAACCACCACTTCCTTGATCCCAAGCCAAAAGGGAGCCCCTTAAATAGATTAAAAGAGGGTCTGTAAGGGGATTCCAGGGAAATGTTATCCACACCTGGGGTTGGGTTAGCCAGACTTGCACTCCTACAGGAGAATTTCTCTATTTTGATTTTTGAGTAACTGTGCATTCTGGGACAAAAATACACCACACTTCCCAGGCAGTAGTCATCATAGAAGGTGGCAACTTGAACCCCATTAGTTGGGGTGCCTCTCTTTTGCCAGCCCAGAATGTGAAATAAATATGGGAGATCTGCAGGAGCCCCTCAGATCTCTTCCTGAAACATTGAAGGACAAGGACCCTTGGAATGCAACAGAGGACTGCACTTAGAAGCACTGAACCTGCTGCACTTTAAAGGCTCCACACAAATAGGACTTTGCCTGTTTTCAGAATAAGGAGTGGACTCCCTATGCAGCAATAATTATGTTTTAGGTAGGAAAGAGCTAGAAGAAGCTACCTGCATCATTCACTAAGCAGACAACTCCAGCTGACCAGCTTCACCTGGATTTTCTTAGACTGACCAAGTGCATTGTGGGAGTTGGAGTCCCAGACCCTTCAGGACGCAAACCCAAGCTTCTGAACACTTGGCTGATGCTGTGGACACTTTATGACTCTCATGAAACCTCACAGAAGAAGATCTGAAAGTTTTGGAATTTTTTACCAACTTTTGTGAAAAAGTCTCAGAAAAAGACAGTCTCAATGTGGAGAGTCAAGCTGCTGTCATCAAACTGCAAGTTGTCCTGACTGTGCAGGTTTGCACAGCTGAAATATGATGAAGACAAGACCTCCAGGGCTCACTGAAGCATTGAGCTGCAGCAGGCCTCCTACGCCGAATCAAGATCCAGATCTGAGGACTTGATAGCTCAAACTCGAGAGAAAAGGCTAAATGTGAAGATAAAATCTTGAATGGGACCTCCCCTTTCCCCTATCTGACCTGCGCTCCATTGTGGTCGGCCTAAAACTTTGACTTTCTCCCGGTCCAGCAAGACCAGATGGCTACTGTTAGTGCTTTATGCTTTTTGGTACTAGAATGCATATTTTTTATTTTATCTTTAAAAATTCATATTTTCGGATCAAAACACTGTATTTTGTCATTTTAGTGTCATTTTCAAGATAAAAATATTCTCTATTTTCATAAATTGGTATTGGATTAATTTTGTTTTTTGTCTTTTGTTGTTTACTGTTTTGGTGATATTAAATATGCTACACTTGCCTGTCTCCTAGGTTAGGCCTGACTGCTCATTGCCAAGCTACCAAGGGTTGAGCATGGATTAATGTATTGGGACTTCACAGGACCTTTTTAGCGATTATGGTACTATTACTAGCTGAACGTACACACCTCCATCTACTAATAACCCACTTTTCTACACCTCTTGCTACAAGGTTTCCAGGCAAGACCATCAGCACAAACCCAGAGACAGAGACAGTAAGGACAACCTAAGCTGCATCAACACCACAGACACAGTAACTAGCTACATGGAGCACCTCACATTTAAACTACAAATAACAGCCAGCTTTACCTTGTGCCAAACCCTTGGCCATAGACCATAAGGGACACATGTCATCTTCACCTGCAACATCACAGTCTTTGTAAGACCCCTCATCATTGACCCCATCCCTTTCATCCTTCTCGGAGACTTGAACTACTCTACTATCAGGAAATTCGCACTGACCCCAACTCGATCTCCATCCTGGAATATCTCAGGAATCTCGTTCACACCCAACACATTACCAGACCCACCTATGCTGCCAGGCACCTCCTGGAATCAATTTTCTCCTCCTTCAACATCTTCAAGGTCGACAAGCCATCACTAATCAGCAGGACAGACCACACCCTTGACAGCTTCAGCATTCTTTTCCCCAGCCACAGGAGACCCATCACAACAGGAGTAGCTCATCTGAAGTGATAAAATGTCCCAGAGATGGACTATGCTTCCACATCCTCCGCTCACTGACCCAACCCACTAGCAACCTGAAGGAACACATCAAGAACTTCAACGACTGGATCGCGGCATGCATGACTCCGCAGCCCTGTTTAAGCACAGCAAAACAGCAAGAACACAAACCTGCTGGTATGCAGAAGGACTCAGACTAGTGAAACAGCACTTAAAGCAACGTGAGACCAAGTAAAGATCAAGCCAAGACTCTTCAGACTAACACATGTTCGAATCTGTCCTTAGACAATACCACCAGCAAATCCTGAAGTGTATCAATGCATGTTTCCAAAACTTTGTGCATTGTTTTGTGGTTCAACCCTTCATAATTGCTCAGGCTAAGGTCCCCAGAGTTCAATTATGACTTGGGGGGGGGGTCCCCAGATTTACAAAATGATTCAGTGGTGGTCCCCAGTTTACAGTAATGATTAAGTGGGGTCCACAGAAGTCAAAAAGTTAAGAATCACTGTTTTAGAGTATTCCTATCCAAAACATGGAAAGGTTTTAACTGCTTCTTTTGAATTTCGAACATTGACAATTCTAGCACTCTAAATTTCCTAGTTGGTGTTGTGCAGCCGTAATTCTCAGGTAGCAATGGTTGTTGCCCAATTAAGTTTGGTCTAGAACTTCCTTGCTCCAAGGTGAAGCATCATGCCTGTATCTGCTAAGAGGGGAGGTGAAAGTGGCACTACTGATTGTTTTGACAATTATAGAGGTGATGTCAAGTGCGAGCGATAAGACTGTTAATAATGGCTGTGTCGTAGGGATCAGCACTACTGCCCTTCCACTATTGCCCAATATTTTGGTATTCTACATTTTAGTGTACACCTCAACCTCTTCATTGCTCGGTTGTCCAGTTTGGTTATATGGGAGTGGGGAATCATAGAGGCTATGAGAGAAAGACATGCCTACGTTGCATATGTAAACAGTGCTCTTGTCCATGGGACTGTGTAACACAATGTTGCCATTTTTCTGCCACAAAAAGCAAAATAGAATCCAGGAATGGACGAGTCCCATACTTAAAAAAGAACAACTTGTTAGAGAGATTTATAGAGGCTGATACCCCAACCCTTTGTCTGCTGCCCCATCGAGCTCCATTAAACATACTATCCCCTAGCTCTATCTACTAAGTTCTATACCAAATGTTATGAGTGATGTGATCAAACCATACTGTTGTTTTGAATTATTTTATTTATCACCATGAATTTATTTTAGGGGATGAAAAATTACAAGTACTAAGATGCAATAGATATTCAAGAATAGACCAAAGCAAAAATACAGCAGTAATGACACATTCCTATCAAGATTTGCATCATACAGTTTTCTGAAAATGTTCAGCCATGTGCAGTAGTATACAAGCAAATATAGGCTCACTCATATCAGCAGCTGCAGATATACTACTTTTTGCAATTCACAGACATTGCCAGTAGTGTCCCTAAGAAACTGGGCTAGTTATAGTTTTCCAGGAGTACTACTGGCAATGTTATGTGACACTTTTACACAGTTTGACAAATCAGCAATGGGTAGAAGCTGCCCACTCCGTGTAATTGCGATTTTTGTCTTTTTTGCTCATGGGAAAAACATGTTTGTTCTGTTGAGAAACCTCTTCCTCTATGTCCCCACAAAGTGTGGAGCTGCTCCATCCCCTTGCTACACTTCAAAACAATTTATTTGAGTTCTATGCTGGAGCAAATTTCCAACCATTTGTAAGGTATCGAAGGGTCAAAAAGAACTTTGGGCCAGATGTATCATCACGGCCCTTTGCGATTCGGAAATTGCGATTTTTAAGAAATCGCTATTTCCGAATCGCAAAGTGCCATGTATCACATTTGCGATTCGGTAATAGCGATTTCTTAAAAAACGCAAATGTTATTACCGAATCGCAAACTGCGATACCGGCCCCATTCGCAGCTATGGGCCTGCTGGCCCATAGCTGCAAATTTTTTGCATTTTGCGATTTCTGAACCAGAAATCGCAATTTTGGAAATGCAAAAGCCCAGGGTGCTGAGGGCCTAAGGCCCCCTCTGCTGCACCCCAAAATCTTTTTTTGCAACATATATGGTACACACATGCCCTTTTGGCATGTGTGCTTTACATGTTCAATTTAAAAATGCAGCTTTAAATTTTGCACCAGGTTACCACCTGGTTTCATATCATGGTATTTTGCATGTGCAAAATGCCATTCTGCAAAAAATTGCAATTAGTGATTTTTTGCCTGCATGCTATCACACACCCCCACCCTCACCCCCTCCCCTATCACCCAAACCCCTCACTAATGTACTAAGAACACAAACCACACATCCCAACAACAAGCCCTGCCTGACACAACTAAGCATGGACACCCATCACGAAAGCATGCTCACTGCACATACCCATAACAACCCCTAACCATCATCACACAAGCCCCCACACAGGAATGCTTGCACTGGGGTACACGCACACCCACTCATTGCACACCATGACACACACACATGCAATAATCATGCTCTAATGCCCCTGCAGGATCACGAAGGACCGTCACCACACGGGAGGGTCCAGACAACTCCACTCCACCCACAGAAGAGGCCCACAGTGACGATAGCAGCTCTGCCCTACTGGATCCTGATGACCAGCCCGGACCATCGTGGGCCTCAGGACAGTCAGTTCCCCTTGCACAGGCACAGCCCAACACTGACCTTCCACCGCCTGGTAACACCAGCACAGGACCCACCCAGCGGGTTCAAACCTCCATACCCAGGACAGGTCATTCAGCTGTGTGTCCACCAGTACAGGGAACCCAGGATAACCCACCACCCCAACAACAACAGGGACCTGGGGGCAGTGGTAGTGGGCACACGGTCCAGGGGACGGAGGCACAGGAACACAGGGGAACTGGGAGGGCTGCTGTGCGACAGGGGGCGGACAGGCCAAGGGAACCCACTCTCCACGAGGCCCTCTCCTCCATCATGGGAGCATACCACCACTCCCAGGAGACGATGGCGACGGTCCTGGTCAAGTTTCAGGAGACCCAGCGCCTGCAGGAGGACCAGTATTCGGGGTTCAGGGAGGAGCTCAGGACCATCAGCTCCGCCTTGGGCACCATCGTAGGGGTGCTGAAGGACATACAGCAGACCATGAGGGACACCGTGGCACTCCAAGGGGCCCCTGACACTAGCCTGGATGATGAACTGCCCACCACCTCCGCCGGCGCTAGTGGACAGGACGCCCCGCCACCGGACCACCACACCAGCACCCCACCCCCTGCAACCACCACCCAAGCGGTCCCTGAGATCCAGGAACAGGACAGAGCAAGATGGCAAGACCCCCGCCAGGAAATAAGACCACCCTGATTGTCACCCCACTGTCCCACTTTGTTACCCTGTCCATACTTAAACTGCCCCAGCTCCACTTCCTATGCCCATATGGGCAGTGCACCTGTGAGACTAATAGACTGGACTCTGCCATGGACATTCCTCCACCATCACCCATCACCATTTTACAACCCCCCTCCATATTTGAGCACTTAAATAAACACCCTTGAACCACAAAACAATGTTGAATCAGTCTATGATTTGGTAAAATGTATTATCAATGACAGTGTCAAAATGCGTTTCTAGTTGTAAAGGCAACATACCTATGTCACACATCACAAGTCATTGAAGGATGCATGCAGATGACACACGTTGGTAAGCACACCTGTGAAACCGTAATGTAAAGGAACAACTCAGTTACCAAATAATCCTATGAAATTACATACAGGATAGAGGAAGACGTGTGACAGTGAATGTAATGGTAAAAATGAAAATGTTCTCACCTGTGTGTCACTGGAAATATTGCTGTATGACTGACTCCCTGTTGTCGTTGTCTTCTTCCTCAGCTTCCTCCTCATCACTGTCCACAGGCTCCACAGCTGCCATAACACCGTCATCTGGACCATCCTCCTGCAGAAAAGGCACCTGGCATCGCAAAGCAAGATTGTGAAGCATCGAGCAGGCGATGATGATCTGGCACACCTTCTTCGGTGAGTAGAATAGGGAACCACCTGTCATATGGAGGTACCTGAACCTGGCCTTCAGGAGGCCGAAGGTGCGTTCGATCACCCTCCTAGTCCGCCCATGGGCCTCATTGTAGCGTTCCTCTGCCCTGGTCCTGGGATTCCTCACTAGGGTCAATAGCCAGGACAGGTTGGGGTAACCAAAGTCTCCTAATAGCCACACACGGTGCCTCTGGAGTTGACCCATCATATCAGGGATGCTGCTATTCCGCAGGATGTAGGCGTCATGCACTGAGCCAGGGTACATAGCATTAACCTGGGAGATGTACTGGTCTGCCAAACATACCATCTGTACATTCATGGAATGATAACTCTTCCGGTTCCTGTACACCTGTTCACTCCTGTGGGGGGGGACCAGAGCTACATGGGTGCCATCAATAGCACCTATGATGTTGGGGATATGTCCAAGGGCATAGAAGTCACCTTTCACTGTAGCCAAATCTTCAACCTCAGGGAAAATGATGTATCTCCTTACGTGTTTCAGCAGGGCAGACAACACTCTGGACAGCACGTTGGAAAACATGGGCTGGGACATCCCTGATGCCATGGCTACTTTTGTCTGAAAAGACCCACTTGCAAGGAAATGGAGCACTGACAGCACCTCCACGTCAGGGGGGATTCCAGTGGGATGGCGGATTGGTGACATCAGGTCTGACTCCAACTGGGTACATAGTTCCTGGATAGTGGCACGGTCAAACCTGTAGGTGACGATTAAATGTCGCTCCTCCATTGTCAACAGGTCCACCAGCGGTCGGTACACCGGAGGATTCCGCCATCTTCTCGATTGTCCCAAATGACGGTGCCTAGGAAAGACAACAGCGACCACAGAGTCAACTTTTTTCCAGGTATGTACCCACAGTTACACAGAACACGACATGAAACACAAAACCCTTCCTGTATGTGTGTTTAGTGTAGGCCTAGCTATGTGTGACGCAGAAGTATATGAAGCCATGTGGGCCCCTGAAATAGCTGCTGCCTGACCTCTAAACTGGGACAATGGAATTGTGGGGTAACGGCGTTGCCGTTGCACACCGTCGCGGTAGGCGGTCGTACACCGCGGCGCAATGCTGCATTGGTTAACATTGGACCCTATGGGTCCCAGGAGCCAATGAACAAGTGCGCCGCCGGTGATGATACGCACCACCGCGGACATCACCGCCGCGGATGTCAACGCCATTTTCTATCTGTTCAATCACTAGATACCTGATCTTCGACAGGAGAGGACCTACACTGCAAGTGCTGCTGTGACCTCGGTCTGGAAGCGACGATGGCTGCTGCGTCTGGGGAAAGGGCCCCTGCCTTCACTGCTCAGGAGTTGGAGAAACTAGTAGACGGGGTCCTCCCCCAGTACACGCTACTCTACGGTCCTCCAGACCAACAGGTTAGTACACAGGTAGCACGTTGTATGGGCTAGGCCTGGGTGGAGAGGGCTGGTTGTAAGAGGGAAGGGGGCAGAGTTCAGGGAACATTAATGCATGTGAATGAATGTGCCACATGGCTTGGGTAGGGAGGGGGGGCACTCACATCGATGGTGCATTTGGTAATGACTTCTCTTCTTCCCTTGTGCATGTCATGTAGGTCAGCGCCCACCAGAAGAAGGACATTTGGCGTGCCATCGCCAAGGACGTCCGGACCCTGGGGGTCCACAAGAGACGGGGCACCCACTGCCGGAAAAGATGGGAGGAAATTCGCCCCTGGAGTAAGAAGACGGCGGAAGCTCAGCTGGGGGTGGCCTCACAACGTGGGAGGGGTGCCTGTCGCACCATGACCCCCTGATGTTCCGGATCCTGGCGGCGGCCTACCCTGAGTTGGATGGGCGCTTGAGGGCATCACAGCAGACACAAGGGGATGAGTACACTCTCATTCTGCGGACTTTGCACGCAGTGGAGGGGTCTGGGTGGGGGAGGAGGCCTGTGGGTGTAACTAGGCCAGGCAGAAATACGTAGGCTAGGCCCCTCCATAATGCAGGCCATGTGGCACTCTACCCCACCGCAGTAGAGTGCCAAGTACAGGTATACATGCCCCTGTGGCATCCATGTGTGCAGAAGTCCACCATAGCCATGTAGGCCACATCCCAGACATTGCATCTGTAGAGGCCAGGAGCACGGCATAGTGCAGGGGGCTGCTGTGTCTGTATTGTCCGCCAACGGTAGCGGTATGTCATGCACTCAACCTGTCTTTCTTCTGTCTCCCCCCCCCATTTTGTGCTCTCCCTGTTCTTTTGTGCATCAGCATCATCAGGCGGAGGTACAGTGGCACTGGAGCACGAGGGAGCTGCATCCCACATGGCCATGGAGGGCCACACCACGGACTCAGAATGCACCAGTGGGACAGAGGGCGAGGGGAGCTTCACGTCGGCCACCGGATCACCAACCAGCGACACGGACTCGTCCGCCGATGGGAGCTCCCTTGTGGTGGCTGCACCATCTGTGCGCCCCACTTCTACAGGTACAGCAGCCACCTCCCCTACCAGCACCGCCCTCCCAGCAGCCCCTCAGCGTTCGCCCCGTGCCCGCTCACCCAGGAGGGTGGGCATCACCTTTGCCCCAGGCACCTCAGGCCCTGCCCCAGTCACCCCTGCTGCCCTCAATGAGGAGGCCATTGACCTCCTCAGGTCACTCACTGTTGGGCAGTCTACCATTGTGAATGCCATCCAGGGTGTAGAAAGGGAGTTGCAACACGGTAATGCATTCCTGGAGGGCATTCATTCTGGTCAGGCTGTCCTTCAGCGAACCCTGCAATCTCTGGCCTCAGCACTGATGGCAGCCATTGTCCCTGTGTCTAGCCTCCCCCTTCCAACCTCCCCCACCCAGACCCAATCCCCTGTACCCCAGCCTATCCCAAGCACACCATCAGACCAGCATGCACACACCTCAAAACACAAAAGTAGCTCAGGCAAACATAGGCACCACACAACCCACAGGCACACACACAAGCATCACCCACATGCAGACACAGCAACATTCACTGCCTCCACTGTGTCCCCCTCCTCGTCGTCTCCCTCCTCCCTCCCAGTCTCGTCTACACTCTCACCTGCATGCACTACATCTACAGGCACCAGGACTCGCACCAGAACACCCAGCACCACACCCCACTCACCTGCACTCACCACCCCCACTCCCATTTACACATCCCCTGTGTCCTCTCCCAGTGTGTCTGTGACGTCCCCTCCCAAAGTACATAAACGCGGGCACCCACACACCCAACATCCATCCACCTCACGACAGCCTCCAGTACCTGCACCTGCACCCAAAACACCTAAAGTGACACCTCCTACAACCACCTCCTCTTCCTCCACTCCCAGACCCCCTCCAACTACCCATCCTAGTGCTCGTCAGAAACTGTCCCTCTGCAAAGTTCACCTTTTTGCCCCCACCCCTCCCTCCAATTCATCAGTCCTGTCGTAGCGCCTCAGCCAAAAAGCCTCCAGTACCAGTGGTGCGTGTTCAAGGTGTGTGGAGTGCACCGGCCACCAGGGCAGGCAGTGTGACACGGAGCCAAGGCACTGCCAGTCCACCCCCTGTAAAGGCTCTGAAGTTGGAAAGTGGCCGATGGGACCGTGTGAAGACTCCTGGAGGCAAAACAACTCACAGGGGTCCCAGGGGGATTGTAGAGTCAGCTGTGACTCCTCCAAAGGTGGGGAAGGGCCAGAAGAAGTCTGCACAGCCTGGTGTGAGCATCACGGCGGAGAAGGGCGGCATCCTTCCCGGCGGCCGGGACGCCACCGCCAGCACCGTCGTCACTGGTCCGGAGACCACTGCCAGAGTCATTGCCCTGGAGGGCCAAAGTATCGTCACTGGTCAGGAGACCACCGCCACCGCCGGAGTCAGTGCCCAGGAGGGCCCAAGTATCGTCACTGGTCAGAAGACCACTGCCGGAGTCAGTGCCCAGACGGGCCCAAGTATCGTCACTGGTCAGGAGACCACCGCCACCGCCGGAGTCAGTGCCCAGGAGGGCCCAAGTATCGTCACTGGTCAGGAGACCACCGCCGGAGTCAGTGCCCAGGAGGGCCCAAGTATCGTCAATGGTCAGGAGACCACCGCCACCGCCGGAGTCAGTGCCCAGGAGGGCCCAAGTATCGTCACTGGTCAGGAGACCACCGCCGTAGTCAGTGCCCAGGAGGGCCCAAATATCGTCACTGGTCAGGAGACCACCGCCGGAGTCAGTGCCCAGGAGGGCCCAAGTATCGTCACTGGTCAGGAGACCACCGCCAGAGTCATTGCCCAGGAGGGCCCCGGCAGCCACAGCCCCGCTGGGCAATGAGGGACCGTCATGCCACACACCAATGCCCAGTCCAGAGAACGTCATGCCACAAACCAATGCCCAGTCCAGAGACCACCATGGCAAAGCACCGCTGAACAGTCCAGAACCGCCATGGCTAAGCACCGCTGAACAGTCCAGAACCGCCATGGCTAAACACCGCTGAACAGTCCAGACACCGCCATGGCAAATCACCGCTGAACAGTCCAGAACCGCCATGGCAAAGCACCGCTGAACAGTCCAGAACTGCCATGGCAAAGCACCGCTGAACAGTCTAGAGACCGCCATGGCTAAGCACCGCTGAACAGTGCAGAGACCGCCATGGCTAAGCACCGCTGAACAGTCCAGATACCGCCATGGCAAAGCACCGCTGAACAGTCCAGAACCACCATGGCAAAGCACCGCTGAACAGTCCAGAGACCGCCATGGCAAAGCACCGCTGAACAGTCCAGAGACCGCCATGGCAAAGCACCGCTGAACAGGGCATGCACCGCTGAAGAAGGAAAAGACCGCCACATCAAGCATCGTTATCCCATGTGCAGCTGGGACAGTGACGGGACAGGAACTGTCACGGGGAGACTAATCCAGTCTGGGCACCAGTCCCCCTCCAGAACCAGTGGTGGCTGTTATCTACTTGAGAGACTGTGGCTTTGCACTCCCCAGGATGGTACAGTGGGCAAACCACCCACTGTAGAGACTTGAGAGACTTTGGCTTTGCACTCCCCAGGATGGTACAGTTGGCAAACCACCCACTGTAGAGACTTGAGAGACTGTGGCCTTGCACTCCCCAGGATACATCAATGGGCATGGAACCCCGTCGTGGATCTGGCTTTGCACTCATCCGGCTGAGGTGCCCCCCCTTCCCTTCCCCCTGAGGTGCCTGTTGTATTTCTCTCTAATGCCCCAGCAGTGTTCTCTCCGTTTGTGGATAGGTATCTTGTGTGGGCCTCGCCCATGCATTTTTGGACTATGGTGCACGGACATTGATATGTGCATATCTGCACTACTTCTCGTAATGTATATACTTTTGAATTATTTTATAATATATCTGTATATATTTGAGACATGTATATTGAAACATTACAATGTATGAACTGATTTTGTTTTGTCTTTGCATTCTTCCGGGGGGGTTGTGGGTTGTTACTGTGATGTTTGTGAATGCATTGGTGTGTGTGTTGTAATATGCGAGGGTGGGGGTGTTGCGTGTGTGTCCCCCTGACTTTTGCCTCCCCCTCCCCTATGTCGTAGGTGCAGTACTCATCGTTGTCTTCGCTGGCGCCGGCGTTGCTCTTCGTAGATGAGTAGGAATACAAGGGCCGGTAGGATTTGTAATTCCGGATCCATGGAATCCTCCTTCCACGTGGGATGTGTTCAGGTGAGCGTTTTCCCATTGCAGAAACTGTTTCCGCTGTGTTTTTATCCACGGTGAATCCGCCCTGGAAAAGGTGGCGGATTGGCGGGTTGTGATACTATGGGCGGTACATTGTCTTCTGCCTGTCTGTTGGCGGTGACAGCCGCGCTGCTTGTCTGTACCGCCGTGGCGGGCGGTGTGTTAAAGTGGCTGTCTTTGTTGGCGGTTTCCGCCAGGGTCATGATTCCCATTTTTTGTCCTCCGGCCTGTTTGCGGTATTACCTCACCTTTAACACCGTCCGCCAGGGTTGTAATGGCCCCCATAATGTGCTACTGGTGAACATTGAGCAACTAATATGCGCAGTGGTGAAACACAAAGGGGGTCATTACGACCCTGGCGGTCATGGCCTGCCAGGGCCGGGGACCGCGGATGCACCGCCAACAGGCTGGCGGTGCATCCAGGCCAATTCTGACCGCGGCGGTAAAGCCGCGGTCAGAAAAGGGAAACCGGCGGTTTCCCGCCGGTTTTCCCCTGGCCTGAGGAATCCTCCATGGCGGCGCTGCCTGGATTCCGACCCCCTTACCGCCAGCCTGGTTCTGGCTGTTTTGACCGCCAGAACCTGGTTGGCGGTAATGGGTGTCGTGGGGCCCCCTAACAGGGCCCCACCAAGATTTTCAGTGTCTGCATAGCAGACACTGAAAATCGCGACGGGTGCAACTGCACCCGTCGCACCCTTTCCACTCCGCCGGCTCCATTCGGAGCCGGCATCCTCGTGGAAGGGGGTTTCCCGCTGGGCTGGCGGGTGGCCTTCTGGCAGTCGCCCGCCAGCCCAGCGGGAAACTCGGAATTACCGCGGCGGTCTTTTGACCGCGCAGCGGTATTCTGACGGCGGTACTTTGGCGGGCGGCCTCCGCCACCCGCCAAGGTCAGAATGAGGCCCAAAGTAATTTAGCATCACATTCCACCCTATGACCAATTAATTTATGTTTCATACCTCTTATTTCAAACAAAAACAAAAAACAACTTATATCAACAAAAAAAACATTATAAGCAAATCAGATTTGAATGATAAAAGCAATCACTGTAAAGCAATGGAAGTGAATTAACATATTGATCTCATAACCTTTCACATCAGATTCATCTACACAGAAAAGACTGAAACTTTTATACTCTGATTGTCTCTAAAACAGCAATTTGATGTAGCATGAGTTCTACTCATGTAAAGGTACACAGTCCATCTGAAAGGTTTGCTGGAATGTAAGCCAAAGTCAGAGTTCCATACGAAATAACACAGACAGTTAACTGTTAAGGTTGCTTAGTTCCAGTTGAAGAATGTAATCAAACAAGTTGAACTTGAACTGAAGGGGCCAGTTGCGCAAAATGGATCCATGGGGTTTGTACTTTACTCAATCAGGTTCAGGTTGGGGGTTCCGTCCCTTCCCCGACCCCACACGCACACACCCGAAGGGAGACCACACAGCACACTCATGGTCAGTGGCGAAACGTGGTAGGATCTGCAAAAGAAAGAAGTATGACTTTTCTTGCAAATACCATTTGTCATCTGAAATGTGCCCTTCCTCTTCCTTTCCTTGTTTTATAATCAGCATGCCATGTTAAAGCCAATAGGCAGCTGACCTAACAAAATATATAGGGGGTTATTCTAACTTTGGAGGAGGTGTTAATCCGTCCCAAAAGTGACGGAAAAGTGACGGTATTACCACCAGCCGTATTACGAGTCCATTATATCCTATGGAACTCGTAATACGGCTGGTGGTATATCCGTCACTTTACCGTCACTTTTGGGACGGATTAACACTCCTCCAAAGTTAGAATAACCCCCATAATGTGCTACTGGTGAACATTGAGCAACTAATATGGGCAGTGGTGAAACACAAAGTCATTGGTCAAACACAATTATTGGCATCACAGCTTCCGGTGATGTGGGATGGTAAGGGAATGTATCATAGTGTTTCTGTCTAACATTGGCAACTGCATCTCTAACAGGGGTGTGCTAAATTTGTAAATTTTCTTTATGTAGTATGGCAGAATTATGCAAAATTATGTGTAATTACACAAAATGAAAATCTGTCAGTTCATGCTATATTTTACTGCAAAATGTCTACTTGTATTTTTGGCACATGGATGCATTTAAACAAAAGCACTGTATGCAATAGCTGATTGCGTTCTGTTATTATTGTCCATGAATTCCACATTCACAGTTAGGCCCATATTTATACTTTTTGACGCAAAACTGCGCTAACGCAGTTTTGCGCCAAAAAAATTAGCGCCGGCTAACGCCATTCTGAAGCGCCATGCGGGCGCCGTATTTATTGAATGGCGTTAGCCGGCGTTAGCCGACCGGCGCTGCCTGGTGTGCGTGTAAAAAAAACACGTACACCAGGCAGCGCCGGCGTAGGGAAAAATGGCGTTTGGGCGTCCAAAAATGGGGCAAGTCAGGCTGAGGCAAAAAAATCGTCTAAACCCGATTTGCGCCATTTTAATTGGGCACCCAGACGCCATTAACATGACTCCTGTCTTAGCAAAGACAGGAATCATGCCCCCTTGCCCAATGGCCATGCCCAGGGGACTTCTGTCCCCTGGGCATGGTCATTGGGCATAGTGGCATGTAGGGGGGCACAAATCAGGCCCCCCTATGCCAAAAAAAAAATTTAAAAAAATACTTACCACAACTTACCTTTTCTTCCCTGGGATGGGTCCCTCCATCCTTGGGTGTCCTCCTGGGGTGGGCAAGGGTGGCAGGGGGTGTCCCTGGGGGCTTGGGAGGGCACCTCTGGGCTCATTCTGAGCCCACAGGTCCCTTAACGCCTGCCCTGACCCAGGCGCTAAAATCCGGCGCAAATGCGGGTTTTTTAGTCCCGCCCACTCCCGGGCGTCATTTTTGCCCGGGAGTATAAATACGACGCATATGCATCGGAGTCATTTTTTAAGACGGGAACGCCTACCTTGCATATCATTAACGCAAGGAAGGTGTTCACGCAAAAAAATGACGCTAACTCCATGAACTTTGGCGCTAGACGCGTCTAACGCCAAAGTATAAATATGGAGTTAGTTTTGCGTCGAATTTGCGTCGAAAAAAACGACGCAAATTCGGCGCAAACGGAGTATACATATGCCCCTTAATTTTTAGTAGAAATGGTGCATAAAAATGTGGTGTTATTGTGTCATTTTGGAAACTTTGCATAACCAGCGTAACACAAACTATCTGAAATTACATGATTTATGCAAGCCTATCATAAATTTTGCCCAGGGTTAATCTCAAGGCTAAATCCATAGCGGGAGGAATGATTACTAATGTTATTTGCTATGCCAAGATATGTTGGCATTTTAATTAATAGGAATTGTACTACTTGCTTGTAAATCAAACTAGCTGGTAATTTTTCTATGCTGAAGTAGGGTTCATTTAGCCATACTCAGAGATCATATGGTACACCTGTTCTAGCTACTTGGATTGCATTGTCCTTCAACCTAACCTAATTTGTTTGAAATACAATATACAGATGTTATTTATTTCCTGTGTGAAAATGAAATTCTTATTTAAAACACTGTATAGAATGGAGTAAAAGGGTATAAGAAGTAAGTCGGACCAAAATAACCATAATTTCCCATGTGGAAATTGTGTTTATTATCTGGAAATCTATGCAAAATGAATCCTATTTATGCAAAATGGTGTTTTAGCACTTCCAGTTTAAAATCGTTACGAGAATGCATTTGGTTCTAAAAAAAAGTGGCAAATCACATGTGATGTATGACATATGAATGACCATTTTGAACGGGGCTGTGGCACTCTAAATTCCTGCCTATCCCTATTGGACTCTTACCTTACACATCCCAGTCCAGTTTGACCCTTTTACTACGTACCTGTCTTATTTTTCTATACTTTATTTTCACTTTCCATTTTCTATCCCTAGCCCTCTGTTTTTATTTTTAACATTTGTCCTTGACGGTCTGCATTTTGATTTTTTCCATCTCCCCAGTGGTCCCAATATTGATCTGGGTGCCCAGGCTGGGCACCAAGGTACCCATAAAAAACAAAAAGTTGCTGGTTACTGCAGACCCCTAAATGGTTGCTGGCCATTAAGGCCGCAGGGGACGTGGGGCAACCATGGTTCCCCTGCACCTCTCAATTTATTTTGCTGATGTCGGTGCCCCGTGTGGGCACTGGGACACTGACCAAAAACCAAAAGTGGCACCCTTATGTTAGTGCCATGGGGCATTGAGTACTCCCCACAGACCCATCAGAAAAAGCTGTGGGTGTCCCAGGTAGGACTGGGATATCCACAAAAATAATAACAAAAAGATATTGACAACAGAATAATAAATGAGTGTTCAAGTAGCTCATTTCATTTTAACTTCTCCAGACATGGGCACTCTATGAAGCAGTTTGTGGGTTAAAATTAAATATATTTTGATGCATGGTCATGCCCCTATCTGGCATGTCATGGGGTGTCAAGAAGTAGATCAGACTCCCAGAAATACTTAAAAAATTAACCCTATATGCCCTTGGATCTTTGTGACCCCAAGAAAGGCTGATAATTTTTAAATATTCTCAGAGCTGGAGCTTTTGCTCTTCAACATGGGAACACATGGACCCCTGTGCTTGGTCTTAAGGCCACATTATGCATCTTTAAGACTATAAAAGCAAATGTCTGACAGTTGTTTAATGTTGCTTTGACTATAAAATGCTTTATTAAATTGTTTATTGACAGTTATCGCAACGACCACATGACAAAACTATTTAGACTGCCTTTTACATATTGACAGTGAGTTGCATTAAAAAATATAGAACTTGTTAGAAAAAGCCACGGTTACATTGATAGCTATAGTAAGGTGTTCAAATAAAACTTTGAAATATATGAAAAAAAAACAAAGGTTAAATGGATGTTATAGTTAGGTGTTTTACACATACAAAGCACTGAAATTTACCAGCTATACTTATACAAAGTAACTATAACTTGTGTGCTAAATTAATTACCACCCCTGCCATGCACAGTATTGTTACCAATTATGTAATTTTACATGTTGCAGTGATGTTATTAATGATGTCATGAAGATGTCATTAGTAATATCACATGTGAGGTGATTAGAAGTGCATGGTGATGGTGCAGGTTATAGTTTATTTAAGCTACAATGTTCAGTGAAATAACAAACCTCAAGGGGGCTATGCACTCCAGCTGAAGAGCATGCAGCTCCTGCTTGGAGTGCTTAATAAATAGGATAAGGTCACCTGGGTTCATGGATTTAATGATCCTGAAAGATTTACTGATTTTGTTTATGAATATTGCTGTGGGGGCTGCTGCACTCCCTCAAGCCCCCAACAACATTGGACAAAGGTTTGGTGGTGTCCCTTCTAAAGGCACCTGCAGCATCCAGCAATAGAAACAAATAATCGCCACAGTGTATTATGGGAAGGTGTATATCTATAAAGTGCCACATAATGTCTCTTTAACTTTTGTTATTCATTACATTTCTAAGGCTTTTGTGATTTAAAGTAACACTTTATTATATTTCCTAACTATAATGTGACATTTATTTTTGTTTTTCTATTGAATATCTATCTTTCTATCTATCTATCTATCTATCTATCTATCTATCTATCTATCTATCTATCTATCTATCTATCTATCTATCCATCACTCTATAGTTTTAGTTAGGACAAAGGGTGTTTTTAAAAACAATTCTAACACATTTCGCCACGTTTGATTAATTTGATGAAAACCTTCCAAAAAAAATTAATCCACGTGGATCCTTCATGGGAAGATTCCACATGATCAATTTTATAGAAGGCCAAGAAAAATGGGATCCTAATATGCTGATTTCCATGTTAATTTATATAGGAGAATTCTATTGCAGATACAGAAGAAGCAATTAAACAGAGTTTTACCAAATTCTGTACAAACTTAAAACTTTACTCAGAAAGAACGCTATTCATTATCTGATGTAAATCCATTTAGTTCTTTTTGTGAAATTTTCATTTAGAGTGGTGCTGGAGGTGATCGCGAAGGGATTCAAAATAGGTATGTCTGTAGCGTTGGTCCCAAGGGAGTCCTGTTAAACTGAAAATGCACAAAAAAGCCTCTCTGATTGGCTAAGGGCGATTTTTTTAAAGTAATCCGTGATGTCATTTGACTTGTCAAGAGTAACGCAATATTTGAGATCATGACTAGTGCATTTCAGGGGCATGTGTTATAGTTAGGTTAGTAAGACAAAACTGATACATTTAATTGATTATTTTATTTTTAAACATTTGTTTTTGTGATCTTTGAGCACTTCACAATAATGTCACTCTAACCTTTGTTTTTTTCACAGTATACATATATCAGAAGCCACATGATGCTATAGACACCTGACATGAGTTAATGATTCAAGAGTGAAAATGGATAAGTCATAATAAAATACTTGAAGCACTTGAGCTAAATGTTATCTTGGAGGAACCTGCAGCAAGACGAGAGAATAGTAATAAAAACCTCAAACAAGGGTATTGTAGTAATATTCACCTATATCACTGATGCTTTAAAATGGCTGAATGATGATACATGTTAAGACTAGAGTAAAAAGTGATTTTGATTCAGCCATTTCTAGAAGTTATCATCTATTTAAATATTGGCTACATATGTTCTTTTTTAGGAATCTGGCTTTTTAAAGTGCCACTATTATATGCTTGCAACTCTCTATTTGTATTCTAACATACCAACGTATTAAATCCTTCCAACAGGTTGCCACACGTGTTATTGAACCAACACCTTCTAGAGCTGAGGCCTTCAAATTGAGAAGCAGGCCCCACTGAAGGTTTTCTGAATTCAGCTCGGAGAGGGGGGTGCCAGGCCCTGTCAAAAGTGAACATTTATTATATCCTTAGGGAACAAAAACAGACATCTTGCTTGAAGTAGTGCTGTGTATTTCATTAAAGAAAACAGAGTGGCACAGAGCCTCTCTGTAACAGGCAATCAGTATTATTATTTTTTTTTACTCAGAACCCAGTTGCAAGTAAGTGTTAAAGTGGTGAAAGTAGATGGGGCCTTGTAACTTTTAAAGACTCACTCCCATTTCCTATAAAGGATCACACAGTGGATACTTTTACAGATTTAGAGGGTTTGGGCTGCCACAAGCACGTTGCCAATCATGAAATGGAATACATCTTTAAAGGGGAAACTCAATATATCTCCAAGGTTTGAATTACTAAGTATTTTTGGAGTTACCAATTCTATTCAATAATTATGATAAAACAAGTGTGCCTTTCTTGGAAATCCCTGAATAATTATTCTTATATAAAGTGGAGTGCAGCATTAAAAATGTGGAAAATGAGTGTTCTAGAGAATACATCTATCTATACTGATTATTTGCTTTTATTCATTGAGGACCCTAGACTTCAATTTTAGGGAGAGCAAGATTTTTTCACAGAAAATTAAGGTCACCTACTGGGAAAATGTTTTTATCCATATTTCCTTAAATGATGTTGATGGGCCTGTGTACCAACACTGAGCATGATAAGGGGCTCTAAATTTTTCAATTTTTTTTTAGAGCATTATCAATTATGTTTTATCAACATTCACATATGCTATTCGATATTATTGGATTTAATTTGAACAAAAACAATTGCTTTTCTTTCAAGAATCATTTTCAAGCAAAATACAGGGAATGTTATGGCCACCAGTTTCACACCAACTCGCTACCAGAAAAACAGTATAGCTTGGGATGAGGGAGAGTTACTTCTTCCTAACACATTGAAGATTCAGCTTTCTTCTGGTTTTTGGATTACTGCAATGGTGTTATTTTCATCCTTCAAGATCTGTTTGTGGCATTTCTGTCAACACCAGAGAAGTACACACTCTATTGGCAACAAAAATGCAAAAACCCAGTACTCTCAAAACAACGTAATTTATGCATTGTGCTGATATGTTGTGGTTTAACCTTTTGCATTGCAGAGTTCAATCCTGAAAACTTATTTTTAATATGCTTACAAATACTGTTCCTTTGCAATGTATTGCTGCAGGTTTTCAGAGTGCGTTAGGGTGTGGTCCCTTTCCAGGGCCTTCCAGAGACTTTCCCTGCAATATGCCTGGGCGTGGTTCTGGGCTGGGCCAAGACTCTATAAAAGAGAGCCAGCCCAACTCCCAGTGCTCACTATTCAGAGGTCCCAGTGCAGAGCAGCAGCTTCTTCCTGAGCTCCTGTCCCGGCGGCCTATTTGGATCTTCCAGTCTTCTGCCCTTCATCCTTCATTGGTGATCATTGTTCCAGGCGGTAAGACGGTGGTTGGACTATCCCGACATCGTTATTTAGAATTTTCATATTCTTGGTTTAATTCTTAAATGAGTAACAGATTACTTGCGCGCTACCATTTCTTGACATTTATATGGTAGTTTACAAATAGGCAAGATGCGCGATTTGTTTCATAAAGGTCTGACTTTGTTATTCATTGCGTGCTACCATTTCTTGACATTGGCATGGTGGCGTAAGAATCGGCAAGACGCGCAATTCGTTTTATGGTGTTTAAACATTGTTGTCCATTGCGCGCTACTATTTCTTGACATTTACATGATGTTTCATGAATTGGCAAGACGCGCAACTCTTTTCATGAGGATTTAACTTTGTTGTTTATTGCGCGCTACCATTTCTTGACATTTACATGGTGGCTTAAGAATCGGCAAAAGAAGCGCGATTCGTTTAATTGTACTTTGATCTTGTTATTTATTGTGAGCTGTTATTTCTTGACATTTACATCATGTTTTACGAATCGGCAAGAGCGCGATTCGATTAATGATGTTTTGACTTTGATATTCATTGCGTGCTACCATTTCTTGGTATTTTACATGGTGACACTCGAATCGGCAAGACGCACGATTCTCTCCTCGAGTTTAATTCATGTTGTTTATTGTATGCCACTATTCTAAGATATTCATTATATAATATTCGAGTTGACAAGTTATGTGATTTGTTTCCTGAATCCATATTGTGTTATTCATGGTGCACAATCCTTTTATGGTGTTTACTATACATATATATATATATATATATATATATATATATATATATATATATATATATGCAATATGCGCAATTTGTTTTGAAACATTTTAAGAGTACACAGAAGGCCAGAGTTTCTAGATGCAATATTGTATGGTCCTAGTATACATTCTCAAAACAGGATTTATATGACTGGTTTAAAATTTAGTCAGAATGTTTTTCTGATTCTCATTTAAAGGAAAGTACTTGAATAAGAAAGTTTTCATTTAATTCATCTTGATTCCCCTACAGGTATCCGGCCATCTTGAATCTTAGTCATTTTAAACTTAACTCTTAGATTGTTCATGTTTTCAGAGTGACTAGGCTTAGAATCATAGTCTAGTATTGATTTCAGGAGATATAATGTTCTTATTGTGTGTTCTAACCTTTTTCTTACTACAGGTCTCCTTCCCAGCTGTTCCCTTCCTAATCCCCTCTTCCCCTCTTGAACTCTCTCAGTCTCTGTGATTTATCTATCAGAGTCTTGGAGCTGTTCAGTGGTGGACGTGTTGGGAACATGCACAGACCCCGAGGATCAGGTGACTCTGACAATTTCACTCATCTTGTCAAATTTTGGATCATGCTGAATTTGCCTATTCAGTAATTTGAGTTTCTCCACCCTTATCTGTCTCAGAATTATTTCTCATTATTTTCAGACTTCCGGGGCATGGCATAGAGTCTTTAATGAAAGCATATGGCACATGAGCTCTCTGAAAATTGCATTTTTGATGACCTTTTCTTCTCTGACTTGTCACTTGTGTTGAATCTTTTCTTTACCTCAACAATGTCTAATTTTTTGCTGAAATGCATTGGTCTCACCCTTCACTAATTTAATGTACTTATATATAGAGAGAAGGTTCTGGCATCAGATTATTTTAATATCTTTGCATTCTTGCAGTATAATTATAAAGCATCACATGATGATACAGATGTAAGTATTGACACTTAAGGTCTGTAGCAGTCCAGAGCTTTAATTAGCACTGATTACTATGTGGAAATTTGCAACAAGGATAAAATGAAGCCGTTTTAATCCCTTGAATTGTTTGTGATAATTAATTACCCCATCTCCATTGCTACAGGAGTTTCTTTCACACTTAATCCTAATTAGATTATTTCTCAGTATTTTATGTGTAACAGAAGAATAAAAATTGCATTCTATTTTGAAAAGGTTGTCTATCACAGTTCGTCCAGAAATGTCATTCTTTTTAGTCCAACATGTATGTCATAAATCCTATGCTAAATCTGACCAACATATTTCTCCTTCAGATTCTATGCACCCATTTAATATCATTTTCCTGGCCAAGTAACATTTTCAGGGGTAGCTACAACTTTACTGAATATTCCAATAATATTAAGACTTCATGTCTGGTCATACAATAATCAAAAAGTAATTTCTTAAGATACATTCTATCAACGCACAAAATGGCATGGGTGGTTACATATTACAACAAAGCAACCTAGGTGGTTAAATGTTACATGTTTTATGAATGAAAGTCACCCATAAGATCTGAGTGGTCTGGTCACTTGCCAGGATGTTCTTCAGACTGTGTCAACTTGATAAGCTGAAACAGTTAATGATTGGAATCTATTAGGCAAAGAGGAATGAGGTCTCATAGCCATGACTTTGATAAATGATTTATAAGTATGTCTTGTCAATAAGGGATCCATAATTGCTTTGTAGCTATTGAAAGAGGGTGCGATCATCAGCATTGAGAAATAATCTGGGGCTCATTCTTAGAAAGTGGAAAGTGCTCATACCTACCCCCATGCTATTCATCTAAAGGGCAAACAAAGAGGCTTGTCTCATTTTTCTTTCTGATTTGAAGAGCTTGGTGCACTTACTTTAGGTCACACAACAAACAGTAGCTGTAAGTTGTAAAAAAAACAACCAGAAAAAGGGCAAGGTGGCGTCTAGCTACACCATGTACCTCAGAGCAGCAATAATCTATGCATCTTCATTTAATCAAATTATGTTTTAAGGTCTATGATACTTAGGTCTAGCAAAAATCCTTTGAAGTGGTATATTTAACAACTGTGAAATATGAAATACCATATTCTATTGTCCTCTCTGTTTGTTGTTAATTATCAGATTGTGGATTATTTTAGTGGTTACCTCAAATAATTAGTGGAAAACCTTGAACCTGGGCTAAAGTGCACAATGGCAGGCCTAGTTTGCTAAAATAACATGTCTAAAATATGACTATGACAGCTATACAACACTCTCCCCTTGCAGGTTCAAAGGTGGGTCAAAGCCTAATATGAAATAAAAGCCTAACAAAATCTAGTCATATAGCATATAACCATAAATGTCAATAATGACAAGTTAAAAGACACTCGAGCATGAAGAAAAAGGACAATTTAAAACTTCAGTAATGGTGCCAATAACACCAAATTCAAAAGTCAGTGTCATGTTTAAAATTGCCAATTATGTCCGGGACAATTGATGTCAGGAAATGTTCCACTTCGGCAGGGGGGAAAATATCCAAATTGTTGCAAAGGAAAACCATACAGCACTAGTGTTCCAAAGCCTGAGCTCCAGCTGAGGCAGCAGCATTGCGTGTTGTGCCCAATGGTGCACATTCAAAAAGGCACCAAAGCCTTCGAAACACAGGCTGCACACAATCCTAAACTGGTCGGAATGACAAAGACCAGTCGCACTCCGGTTGTTCCAGGAGTGGTACTTCAACATACTGCATCATGCGTTCACAACACAGTTGCGCTGGTGGAAGCACTTTCAGTCCTCCTTGTTGTGAAGGGACATCATTTGAGAGCACCTGGAACACAGGTCTAATCAAAGGAACGGTAACTCCTTTCAGATAACAAGCCAAGTTTGCTGCAGAGGCATTACATGCCTGTGCAAGGACAGCTGGTTACAAACCATCGAATAGCTCACAGAAGTCTCACATTCACTACCACTAAGAAAGACTTCTTTCATGCCATTGAGACATTTGCATGAAAAGGGGAACTCCCACATCTCATGTATGGAACTATCTTGCAGCCTCTCATATCTGCCTACTGGAATGTGTTTCAAGCTGGATGTAATTTGAAGTGTTGAAATAGGCAGATTAATAACCCTGTGTATTAGCCATTCAGCAGATGATATTTCAGCCACAGTAAAGGGCAACTTTTCAAACTTCTCGATGTTTAGCATGACATAAGTTGCTTCCTTTTTAGACATTATTTGTTGTTGTCATATTAAATTAAATGTTAAAAATATGTCCCTTGCTCTAACGTGTTGCCAGGGAACATGACCTGCTTTCAGTGTTTGTAGTGTCCAACCTAACTGCGTAATGGACCTAAGCTGACTCTGTCCATTGTGTAAAGATGACATGTCACTCTGTACTATGTCGATCGCAAAGGTTACAATGTTGTTTAAAGTGTATATCTGGTTAGACAAGGTGTTCATACCATTAACTACACCGGCTAATGGTTTCTGTAAGTTTTCCCGATCTATTTGCCCTAACCGGGCAGCCGCTTCTTTTTGGGAAAGATTCCAAATTTCATTATACTGCATATCAGAAGCACTTTTTGCGTTGTCTTCTGGGGCCCTACCAGGAAATCCTGTAAATCTGTATCATTAGACAGGAGAATGAGATGTTCTTTAACAGCATCTAGTGAGGGACTTTTCAACCATTGTTGGCATAATTTCTCTACACTGTATGTTGTCACTAACGGAGTGCTCCGATGACACGTAGCGAGGGTCCGGCCTATTTGTTTTAAAACTCCTGTGGAGTTCACAAAATGTGTATGGCACCCATTGGAATCTACAAGCCACAATAACCACCCACCAGGACGTGAAAGTGATGTGCTAAATGTTCCATTCTGGACCTATTCAGCGAGCTGATCGTCCGATGCATTTATATACTTTTGCCATTTATAAAATTTTGCAGGGGTAGGAATACTGGGCACATTCAATTCCTTCATTTTAGCCAAGCCTAAACAACTAGTTTGTTATACAGTTTTATTTAAAATATCATGTGAACAGGTATAAGGCATGCTCTAAATAAAGCTTCCTTTCCACTTATTTGCCAATTTTTAGTTCCCCACACACTTTTCAAGTCTATCGACTTCAACCAATAATCATACCCTTCTATAGCTAACCGGAAAACAAAGGAATCATAATAAATTAATTTTGTATCGTCAGTAAAACGTGTTGACTTTCCATCACTGGCAATTTAAAATAATGTGGCTCAGCATTTTTAACACTGTGCCCAGAGAAATATGCACATTTTGCAGTCCACGTTTTGGAACTCGCCACTGGTAGAGTCAGACCGTGTTCCCACTATGTGTCATTAAAGATAGTGTTTGGGGTACTTGCTCTGTGAATAGAATGTTGTCCATAATATTTATAACAGAGCATATCTCCATAATTTTCTTTGGATTGATACACATCCTCATTTTCAAATACAATATAATACTGCAAATCAGACATCATAGAAAAAAACTGTTTTCACATCCCAGCCTTCAGAAACTACTCCAGGTATAATTACATTGTTCATGGAAAGTTTGAATACATATGGAATATTGAATGACCTCCGTCGGGCCATATACATCAAACAATACTTTACTCCAAACAATCCCATCAGAAATTGGTAAAGCAAAAATCTTCACTAGGGACAAGTCTCTGCAGACTTTGTGGGAAGCAAAACTGTGGTTTTAGGACCTCATCCACATGTTCAGCTGTAGAGTGTTCAGGAAGGTAATTACCATGTATCAGTAAGAAGAAAACGATGACAAACCCAATCCAAAGGTGGAAGGCAAACACAGTTAATAAAAACCATAGATAGTTCCATGGAAGAATGAATAGTTAATTTTGAGCCAGCCAAATAATCAGCTTATGTGTTATAGACAGTTCTATTGCAGTAAGGGCAGATGAGTCAGTGAAAGTGTCATTGATGTCGTCAAGATATCCAGAAGAAGTTCATGCAAAAATTGGAGCCATGTTTAGATGAGGAGAACTTGCAGAAGACTCCCTTGGTGGTTCATAGTAGACTATGCCACCTGTTTGTGTAGAATTTGAATAGAATCAATCAATATTATGGGTGTTATTTGTAGTAGTAGTAGAAGCTAGTGGAACTAATGAAAGCTCATTTTCCACACTCCCCAAGTTCAAAGAGGTGTCAGCATTGCTGCTCAAAACTTGTAGAGGAACATCCTGGTCTATAGTGAGAGGGATTCAGGTACTACTCAGGAGTCCTTTAGGTCTGCTGTGCGGGCCATTTGGTGTAGCTTGACATTGTCATTAGAGATGAAGCGATTTTCTTTGGAACCAGGCAGCAGTGGTAGAATGACAGTTCTGTATTGTGGATTCCCAGGACTGGAACTGGTACACAATAGGAAGGACCAAACTCCTTTTTCACAGCAATTTTTTCTCATACTAGAACCCCAACTTTTGGAATCCAGCCTGTAGATGTTATTGGTGTAGCCCTTATTTCCAAGGAGATGGCACTGGCAAATGCGCTTTCATCACAGAACTGTTGGCAGTCCTGCAAGAAAGTGACAAGTTAATTTATGTCAAAAGATGTATCTGCCACCTCTGCGCCAGGCCCATCAAGGTCTGAAACTTACATTTGTGTTCTGAACAGGCATCTGTATAAAGTAAACTCCCCAGGGACCTTCTGGGCAGATTGCTAAGTGCTCTCTGGACTCCATACAGGTGTGCAAGCCAACTGCACCTGTGCCTAATACTCTGGCTGTTAAGGATTGCTGTAAATCTTGGTATCGTTGATCCACAACACTAATTCCCTCGGGATGAAATGGAGACAAGTAATGCAGTAGGACACTCTAACAAAGCCATGGCGTCCTCAAGGCCCTGGAGGCAAAAGCAGGGCCCTGGTCAGAGTGGAAAGTGGCAACAGCACATACGTAAATAAGGACTTGCAAATCTTTTATAACAGTTTGAGCCCCAGCTGAGCATTGCGACCAAACCCATAGAAATCTGAAGAATGACTGAACAGTGACTAAGATGTATTTGAATGCACAATCAGGTGTCAGGGGACCACAATGGTCCAAGTACAAATATTGTAATGGTTTATCCAAAATTAGGAGGGGTGTTTGCGGTGGGCGTTTGAGGGTGAATCTTTTGATTTGCTGGCAGGTGTTACAACAAAGGACATACTGCTTGGTCTGTTTGTAGAGCCCTGGCCACCAGTATCATGCTTGTAAGAATGATATTGCAGCTGCCACACCAGTATGGGCAGTAGCAACTCCCTCATTTGCTGCTTTGATCAATTCTGGTCTTTGGTATTTATTGGGAATCACACAATTACTCACCCCTAGTTTAACTGCTAGGGCTGAATTGAGGCATGAAATGCAGTAGGAATATTTAGCTGGATACGTTTTTGGCAAGGGTGTGCTGTCAGCCAAAGCTTTCACAGCTGCCAGTGTTTCATCATCCAATTTTGTCCTAGAATGAGTTACTACAGCAACAGAAGCCACAGCTACTGCTGAGTTGGCTGATTCATCAGCCATGGTATTGCCTGCAATGTGTATTCCAACACGCTGATGTCCTAGTGCATGTAAAACATTGACATTAGGTAGAGTTTCCTTCATATTCACTAATTTCTCCCACAATAGTCTGTGTTTAAGGGTGTTTCCTTTTGAATCTCTGAACCCATTCTGCCCCAGTAATGCAGATATTCATTGAAGGACTGGACACAATAGTACGAATCACAGACAATCAGCGTCAGCTGTTCAGGATCTATGTGTTCCATTGCCAATACCAGAGCCTTTAAGGTCTGCTAGTTGTGCGGTGCAGTTCCCTAAGGCCTGCATTTAAGTGGGTTATGGATGGAACTTGGCATCTTTCATGTATGCACTCACCACTGCGCAAGCGGGAGAATATTGATGTTTAGTGCCTATTGCTGGTTGGGCTGAATCATCAGTATACAAAATTGTGTGATATTGCTCAATAGCAATGTGTTTGCTGGATCTAGGTATTCAAGTTCATATTGCAAAAAGTCTTGGGTTTGTAATCATGAATCAAAAATGTAGTCAACATAAGTGGCCATCAGGGACATTGCCCATTGGATCCAACATGGATGTAATGCTTTAGCTTTAGGAACAGTAGGTTTGGTAACAACCTCAAGGGATGGGCGGATACGACAATGATACCTTTCCCCTTGGCCAGGAATTTCTTTTTGATGACAGCCATCTGAACAGCAGTCAGAGTTTTCTCAGTGGAAGCAAAGTATTGTTCAGCTGTAGAGTACAAATGTGATTTGTATGCTATTGGGACAGTCTCACCTTCTTTGAACGTAACATAGGTGTAACCAATGGCAATTACTCTAATAACCAGGTTTTTTTGTAGTCCCTTGTATGTAGGTGTTTTGCTTTAAGCATGCATGTTTGTGTGCTTTGAGAATGCATGTGTGTTCGACTGTCCAGTATTTGCTTGTATAGTCAGGACATATTAAGTCATATAATGGTTTCATGCATTGTGTATAGTCTCAAATGGATGTTCTGCCAAAATGTAAAAAGCCCAATAAAGACTGGAACTGGTACACAATAGGAAGGACCAAACTCCTTTTTCACAGCAATTTTTTCTCATACTAGAACCCCAACTTTTGGAATCCAGCCTGTAGATGTTATTGGTGTAGCCCTTATTTCCAAGGAGATGGCACTGGCAAATGCGCTTTCATCACAGAACTGTTGGCAGTCCTGCAAGAAAGTGACAAGTTAATTTATGTCAAAAGATGTATCTGTCACCTCTGCGCCAGGCCCATCAAGGTCTGAAACTTACATTTGTGTTCTGAACAGTCATCTGTATAAAGTACACTCCCCAGGGACCTTCTGGGCAGATTGCTAAGTGCTCTCTGGACTCCATACAGGTGTGCAAGCCAACTGCACCTGTGCCTAATACTCTGGCTGTTAAGGATTGCTGTAAATCTTGGTATCGTTGATCCACAACACTAATTCCCTCGGGATGAAATGGAGACAAGTAATGCAGTAGGACACTCTAACAAAGCCATGGCGTCCTCAAGGCCCTGGAGGCAAAAGCAGGGCCCTGGTCAGAGTGGAAAGTGGCAACAGGACATACGTAAATAAGGACTTGCAAATCTTTTATAACAGTTTGAGCCCCAGCCGAGCATTGCGACCAAACCCATAGAAATCTGAAGAATGACTGAACAGTGACTAAGATGTATTTGAATGCACGATCAGGTGTCAGGGGACCACAATGGTCCAAGTACAAATATTGTAATGGTTTATCCGAAATTAGGAGGGGTGTTTGCAGTGGGCGTTTGAGAGTGAATCTTTTGATTTGCTGGCAGGTGTTACAACAAAGGACATACTGCTTGGTCTGTTTGTAGAGACCTGGCCACCAGTATCATGCTTGTAAGAATGATATTGCAGCTGCCACACCAGTATGGGCAGTAGCAACTCCCTCATTTGCTGCTTTGATCAATTCTGGTCTTTGGTCTTTATTGGGAATCACACAATTACTCACCCCTAGTTTAACTGCTAGGGCTGAATTGAGGCATGAAATGCAGTAGGAATATTTAGCGGGATACGTTTTTGGCAAGGGTGTGCTGTCAGCCAAAGCTTTCACAGCTGGCAGCGTTTCATCATCCAATTTTGTCCTAGAATGAGTTACTACAGCAACAGAAGCCACAGCTACTGCTGATTTGGCTGCTTCATCAGCCATGGTATTGCCTGCAATGTGTATTCCAACACGCTGATGTCCTAGTGCATGTAAAACATTGACATTAGGTAGAGTTTCCTTCATATTCACTAATTTCTCCCAAAGTAGTCTGTGTTTAAGGGTGTTTCCTTTTGAATCTCTGAACCCATTCTGCCCCAGTAATGCAGATATTCATTGAAGGACTGGACACAATAGTACGAATCACAGACAATCAGCGTCAGCTGTTCAGGATCTATGTGTTCCATTGCCAATACCAGAGCCTTTAAGGTCTGCTAGTTGTGCGGTGCAGTTCCCTAAGGCCTGCATTTAAGTGGGTTATGGATGGAACTTGGCATCTTTCATGTATGCGCTCACCACTGCGCAAGCGGGAGAATATTGATGTTTAGTGCCTATTGCTGGTTGGGCTGAATCATCAGTATACAAAATTGTGTGATATTGCTCAATAGCAATGTGTTTGCTGGATCTAGGTATTCAAGTTCATATTGCAAAAAGTCTTGGGTTTGTAATCATGAATCAAAAATGTAGTCAACATAAGTGGCCATCAGGGACATTGCCCATTGGATCCAACATGGATGTAATGCTTTAGCTTTAGGAACAGTAGGTTTGGTAACAACCTCAAGGGATGGGCGGATACGACAATGATACCTTTCCCCTTGGCCAGGAATTTCTTTTTGATGACAGCCATCTGAACAGCAGTCAGAGTTTTCTCAGTGGAAGCAAAGTATTGTTCAGCTGTAGAGTACAAATGTGATTTGTATGCTATTGGGACAGTCTCACCCTCTTTGAACGTAACATAGGTGTAACCAATGGCAATTACTCTAATAACCAGGTTTTTTTGTAGTCCCTTGTATGTAGGTGTTTTGCTTTAAGCATGCATGTTTGTGTGCTTTGAGAATGCGTGTGTGTTCGACTGTCCAGTATTTGCTTGTATAGTCAGGACATATTAAGTCATATAATGGTTTCATGCATTGTGTATAGTCTCAAATGGATGTTCTGCCAAAATGTAAAAAGCCCAATAAAGACTGGAACTGGTACACAATAGGAAGGACCAAACTCCTTTTTCACAGCAATTTTTTCTCATACTAGAACCCCAACTTTTGGAATCCAGCCTGTAGATGTTATTGGTGTAGCCCTTATTTCCAGGGAGATGGCACTGGCAAATGCGCTTTCATCACAGAACTGTTGGCAGTCCTGCAAGAAAGTGACAAGTTAATTTATGTCAAAAGATGTATCTGCCACCTCTGCGCCAGGCCCATCAAGGTCTGAAACTTACATTTGTGTTCTGAACAGTCATCTGTATAAAGTACACTCCCCAGGGACCTTCTGGGCAGATTGCTAAGTGCTCTCTGGACTCCATACAGGTGTGCAAGCCAACTGCACCTGTGCCTAATACTCTGGCTGTTAAGGATTGCTGTAAATCTTGGTATCGTTGATCCACAACACTAATTCCCTCGGGATGAAATGGAGACAAGTAATGCAGTAGGACACTCTAACAAAGCCATGGCGTCCTCAAGGCCCTGGAGGCAAAAGCAGGGCCCTGGTCAGAGTGGAAAGTGGCAACAGGACATACGTAAATAAGGACTTGCAAATCTTTTATAACAGTTTGAGCCCCAGCCGAGCATTGCGACCAAACCCATAGAAATCTGAAGAATGACTGAACAGTGACTAAGATGTATTTGAATGCACGATCAGGTGTCAGGGGACCACAATGGTCCAAGTACAAATATTGTAATGGTTTATCCGAAATTAGGAGGGGTGTTTGCAGTGGGCGTTTGAGGGTGAATCTTTTGATTTGCTGGCAGGTGTTACAACAAAGGACATACTGCTTGGTCTGTTTGTAGAGACCTGGCCACCAGTATCATGCTTGTAAGAATTATATTGCAGCTGCCACACCAGTATGGGCAGTAGCAACTCCCTCATTTGCTGCTTTGATCAATTCTGGTCTTTGGTCTTTATTGGGAATCACACAATTACTCACCCCTAGTTTAATTGCTAGGGCTGAATTGAGGCATGAAATGCAGTAGGAATATTTAGCGGGATACGTTTTTGGCAAGGGTGTGCTGTCAGCCAAAGCTTTCACAGCTGCCAGCGTTTCATCATCCAATTTTGTCCTAGAATGAGTTACTACAGCAACAGAAGCCACAGCTACTGCTGATTTGGCTGCTTCATCAGCCATGGTATTGCCTGCAATGTGTATTCCAACACGCTGATGTCCTAGTGCATGTAAAACATTGACATTAGGTAGAGTTTCCTTCATATTCACTAATTTCTCCCAAAGTAGTCTGTATTTAAGGGTGTTTTCTTTTGAATCTCTGAACCCATTCTGCCCCAGTAATGCAGATATTCATTGAAGGACTGGACACAATAGTACGAATCACAGAGAATCTGCGTCAGCTGTTCAGGATCTATGTGTTCCATTGCCAATACCAGAGCCTTTAAGGTCTGCTAGTTGTGCGGTGCAGTTCCCTAAGGCCTGCATTTAAGTGGGTTGTGGATGGAACTTGGCATCTTTCATGTATGCACTCACCACTGTGCAAGCAGGAGAATATTGATGTTTAGTGCCTATTGCTGGTTGGGCTGAATCATCAGTATACAAAATTGTGTGATATTGCTCAATAGGCAATGTGTTTGCTGGATCTAGGTATTCAAGTTCATACTGCAAAAAGTCTTGGGTTTGTAATCATGAATCAAAAATGTAGTCAACAGAAGTGGCCATCAGAGACATTGCACATTGGATCCAACATGGATGTAATGCTTTAGCTTTAGGAACACTAGGGGGGTGATTCTGACCCCGGCGGTACTAGACCGCCAGGGCCAGGGTCGGCGGGAGCACCGCCAACAGGCTGGCGGTGCCCCGCAGGGCATTCTGACCGCGGCGGTTCAGCCGCGGTCAGAAGAGGAAAACCGGCGGTCTCCCGCCGGTTTTCCGCTGCCCTTCTGAATCCTCCATGGCGGCGCAGCTCGCTGCGCCGCCATGGGGGATTCAGACACCCCATACCGCCATCCTGTTCCTGGCGCCAGGAACAGGATGGCGGTATGGGGTGTCGTGGGGCCCCTGGGGGCCCCTGCAGTGCCCATGCCAATGGCATGGGCACTGCAGGGGCCCCCGTAAACGGGCCCCACTTTGAATTTCACTGTCTGCATTGCAGACAGTGAAATTCGCGACGGGTGCAACTGCACCCGTCGCACCTTCCCACTCCGCCGGCTCCAGCCCAGTGGGAAACCCAGAATCACCACAGCGGTCTAATGACCGCGGAGCGGTGTTCTGGAGGGGGGAACTCTGGCGGGCGGCCTCCGCCGCCCGTCAGAGTTAGAATGACCCCCTAGGTTTGGTAACAACCTCAAGGGATGGGCGGATACGACAATGATACCTTTCCCCTTGGCCAGGAATTTCTTTTTGATGACAGCCATCTGAACAGCAGTCAGAGTTTTCTCAGTGGAAGCAAAGCATTGTTCAGCTGTAGAGTACAAATGTGATTTGTATGCTATTGGGACAGTCTCACCCTCTTTGAACGTAACATAGGTGTAACCAATGGCAATTACTCTAATAACCAGGTTTTTTTGTAGTCCCTTGTATGTAGGTGTTTTGCTTTAAGCATGCATGTTTGTGTGCTTTGAGAATGCATGTGTGTTCGAATGTCCAGTATTTGCTTGTATAGTCAGGACATATTAAGTCATATAATGGTTTAATGCATTGTGTATAGTCTCAAATGGATGTTCTGCCAAAATGTAAAAAGCCCAATAAAGACTGGAACTTTTTAATTGTATTCAGAGGTTGTAGTTTTATGCATTTTTCCAAAAATTAGGGTGCAAGTCTCTTGCCTTCATTTGATAATTCTTATCCTAGGTATAGGACCTTAAGGAAGGCTATTTTTGTTTTTTGAAATAACATTTTTAGATAACTTCGGCAAATCATACAACAATGAGGGCTACCTGTCTTATTTGTTTGATGAGGTAGTCGTCCTTTAGGTAGATATTGTCCATGTATGACAACACCTCAGGGTCAATGTTGTGTAAAATAGATGTAACATGAGCTGAGAACAGTCCTGGTCTGTTCTTGTACTCTTGTAGGAGTCAGCAGAATTAATCCTGAGAGCCTAAAGCGCTGAAACTTGTTCAGCCCCTACTTTCAGGTGCTATATATTGGCAGAAGAACCCATTGGAAATATCCAGGGTCGTTTTGTATTTTTTGTGCACTACATTGTTCATAAGTGCTATAATGTGTGCATTTTGTGTTGCAAATGTGCGTGTGTGACTGTTTAAATGTCTGTAGTCTAAAACTATTCAGTAAGAATGGTTGGGTTTAGTGACAGGAAACAATGAATTGTTCATTGTTGAGACACAGGGTTCAATTACGCACTAGTACTCTAATTGTTTGAGGATTTCCCTTACAGGTGCTTTTGCTTCATGTTTTATTGAATATTGGGGTTGAGGTTGGGATTTAATTGGTATTAAATTATAGGGGGAATCTTTGTCCCATCCTACGTGGTTGCGATGTAACGCAGGTGCCTGTATCACTGCCCAATCAATGGCATGTATTTCTACAAGCTTTCTGGGAACAAGGGCTGAGAAATATTTTTTGATAATCTCTTCTTCATAAAGGAGATCAGGGACAAATTCTGTTTGTTAATCCTTTTCGGGCAGTAAAATACCATAAATGGTGACGATGTGGTCCCAAAAGAGAGCATTGATTGCACGGTCTTTGTGTCCCTCCAACTGTATAGTTAGTTACATTATACAATCTGTTAGGCATGGAGACACATGTCCGCAGTCTCAACCTGTAAGAAGTCATCAGTTGCTTTCACCTCCAGATGCTCTTGAAGATCCCGGCAAACTATTGTGACCGCTACTGCACTGTCTAGCAGTGCCAGTACCCACTTCCTGTTCTTTAGTAAATCCCTCTTCCTGAGTGGCATGCCATATTGCAACTGTTGCCACTTTTTTCTTTTTACACTCGGGTTTTTGCTGGGGGAAGTTTGTCAGAAACTTCGAACAAGCATTGTGAGTCCTTTCTTGGTTTCACATACTCTGTTTGCTGCTCTGACCGACCACCTCTCTCACTGTTTTTTCTGGTGAGTCCTGAAAGGAACGAGATTGGCGTGTATCAGTATATAGATATCTGTCAGGCATTTTTATATTATCTCTATTCTTATGATTATATCTATTTTGAAGGCTCTCCGAATGTGGAGAATCTCCCCTTTCTTTTTTTGATTTTTGTTGTTTTTTACACCATCACTTTTTGGAACATTCAGGTGCTTGCTTAGTAGAATCTTTATTAGACCTACCTTGTAATTGTAGTTTAATGGGTCTGGCCCCCAGACTATCTCGACCAATGATAGAGTAGGTTGTAGCAATAATCTTTGGCAGCTCAAATTTTTGATCCTGTGCAGGAACGTCCCAGAGCCGCATGAGCACTGCTAGTGTAACTTTAAGGTTACCTAATATTATTGATGACACAGTGGCAAAATTTCCCATTAATTGCATCTCCAAGTCTAGGCCGAGCAGCCTCATATTCATCTTGAAATTATTTCAACACTTCTGGAAGAATGACAAGTGTTGGTGTACAGTGTGCGGTCATATAAAGCGTGGCATATACCGTGCCCTATGTATTGCAGTTATCTACTGAGGGAACCATCCCAAATGACAAGCACATAGTGAGAATTTTATGTTTGTCCTGCGGACTCATATGTGGAAAGACTGCTTGAAGCATGTTTATTTTTTGAGCTAACCAAAATGGAATTTCCTCCCGCTTTGCGGGTGCTTTACACATGATCGAATGTACAGTTGCAGGGTTAATGCCTGGCGTAACTGTGTGTGATTGCGCTGGGGCAGCATGTGCTGGGTTAGTATTTAATGTTTGCATTAGAAACTGTAATAACAGTTTGTATAGTCCAGTGAGTTCTGTATATAAGTGGCAAACTTCAGATACAACCAGGGTTGCTGCTTCAGGATGCGGGCCAATAAAGGCCAGGTCAGGCCAACATTTCTCTGAACACCTAACCTAATGTTTAATACTGTATGTCATAACGTGCCATCAAGCCAATTATTATGGTCTTGATAAGATAAGATATTTCTAAATATGCTTAAGCTCTGTATTGTGCAGGTATATTTGCAGGGGTATAGTGATGAAATGTGTTTATGTTCCCATCAACTGTTGCAAAAGTGACCCAAGAATAAAATGTTTCTGTTCTTTAGGCTGGATGAGCCTCAACCATAAATGTGACTTGATCCCACCCCCGGGCAGTTAGGCCATTTGCCAATAAGTATGCAGTAAAGGGCGGTCACATATTTACTGCAATTGCTACCCTTTGCGGGAACGTCATGTTAATGGTAAAGTTGTTTGTTCAGAGATAAGGACACCAAGTGGGGATTCATTCTTTTAAGCTTCAAGCTTGAACAACCTACAGCATTAAATAGGTGCTGCCTACTTAGTGGAGGAGAAAATTCTCAATATCACGGAAGTCTCCATATATAGTATCAAGGTGTCTTTAGTGAGACAGAGATACTTAGGAGGATCCAAAAATTAGTGCCTGACCAAACCTTGGCGGCACTATGTCACATAGGTTCTCATTATCCTAATGAAGCTACTGGATTTGGGTGGCAGAATCGCACAGATTGTGGGGTACTAAGTAAAATTCCATACCATGTTACTCCTGTTGCCCTAATCCAGGTTTTCTGGCTAACTAGGAGTGCCTCGTCTCTGCCCAAGAGCAGGGATGATTGTGGCAAATAGGTGTATGACAAGAATGACTCCTCAGGGGAATTTTGGTCGATTAGATCTTGTCCCATTTAGATCTTGTCCCATTCCCACAGTTACATTAGTCTCACCCAGGTAAAGACAACAGAGGCAGAACATGGTTCAATAAAGATTGACTGAAGTAACTGCATCTTAGATAATATGGCATGTATTGCAAAAACTAGGATGATAAAATACCCTGAAAGCAAAAAGGTTGCAAAGAGTGTGAAACACAAAAAAGTCCCACCATACTGTCACTAGGAGTGATATCTATTTTCCCTACCTAAGCTATGTTAGAGCACAGCGTAATAAGTCCTAATCCGCCCTTTGGGTCCCCTACCGGGAAGACATCACCCTTCATACCTGAACAAGGAAGCCTGTTGTCTAAAGAGACACTGTCCCCATTAGGCCAGGGATTCGCTAGTCTAAGCAAGCTGCTGTAGCAAAGGCAATCAGCATCTTGTCATGGTCATCTGGCTGGAATCTCCCTCTAAGTGTATGGGACAAAGGATTGTTTTTATAAGAAAACAGTTGATATTTATGTGTGTGTGAATGTTGGAGACACAGCATATCACTTTTGCCGGCAACCCTATCTGACTGCAGCCTTGAGGAAAGCACAAATTGAAATGCTAAGAACGTGATGCTTTCCTAGGTGAAGGAACAAATAGATGGAGAAAATAAAACAACACCGCAAATGTGGCTACTGTTAGAAAAATAAAGCAAAGAGAGTGATCATAAGAACCTTAAAGCAATTTATGCTAATAACATGCTTTTTTGGGAAGATGTCCCCATGTTGCAGGAGCCCAGCTTTGGTTACTACTTCTAGCTAGATTTTCATATTTACTCTAGAATTTTCGCCATGCAATCTGTAAGAGCTGGTTTGTAAATCTGTGTGCCAAGGTCTGCTCTTTTATATGAGCAAACTGGCCCCCAAGTATTACAATCAATAAATGTACCCAATCTATGTATGAAAGACCGGCATAGCAGACCCCAACTCTATTAATGGTCCTCATAAATTGTGGTGCTTCATGACTGGCTGTACATGGGCATGCAGAACCTGAATGTTGCATCAAAATCTCTCTAATTTGGAGTGAGTGCATAATAGGGCTTATATATGGAGTTCCTTTTCCACAATGTTCACCTTAGTCAACAAATGCAGCTATCCTAAGCTGGAGATCTTCCCTCGACTGGCTACAATGGAACAATAAACCGACACTAGATATTCCTCCATAGCAAGGTTGATGGCTTCTACATAGCAAGATGGACCCTTGTATTAATATTCAGATTAGGGGATGTTTGACAGGATACACGTAGGAAAAATTTGTTAACCTATTAAAGTGACTTTGTTCTCCATAAATACCTGTAACTTCATCATGCATTGTCATATCACCATGACTCCTTAGCAAACCCCCTAAATTCTACCCATTAGAAGCCCAAATCAATCAACGTCCATTGGGCTCAGGCGGTATCTAATGCATATATAAATCTCCAATTGTAAATGTCACTGATTTGCTCCAGATATTAAAAAAGATCTGGGAAGCCTAGTTGGGCCCAGTAGATGGAAGTGACGGAAACAATACAAAGATTGGCCCTTGAGAGCTGGCTACTCCCTTGAGGCTGAGGCTCAAACAATTTAATTATTTACACACAACATACTTGGCTTTGCTTTAAGTACTTTATCATGCTTACTTTATCCACAGAAATGTATGGATAGTTAAAAGGGTTCCCTTGCCGAAGTGATGTTAGTGTGACCACCTGTAATTTTTTCTATATGGTTCAGGAAAATCCACTTATAGCACCATTTTGGTGCAAAGATCTTTACACTCTATCTAAAATTATAAAGAGGTGAGTTGATCCCTCTACTGAAATTGCTCTATTAGTTATTAAAGATTATTTGGGAGGTAACAAAGGGAATCAGGCTATGATTGCCAAATGGGGATATTGTTGTGTTCTGTAAATCCACTGGCTCCCTGCCTGTTGCTGCTTAGAAGAAAGCTATGGATGGTTAGGAAAAAATGGATGAACCCAACTATAAAGTTAGAGGGTACCCACAAAAATACCACAAGATATAGGGAAAATATTGAGATTATTATGGTATATTTGATAATTTACTTGTTTGGTTGGATGAACGTTTTGTGGTTGCACTGCTTACCTCTGCTGTACCCACTGTTGTTTTTTTTACAAAAAAATAAGATTTGGCATATAAAAAACAGAGCTCCTAATTTTGGATGTGCCCATTCAGGTACAAATGTACTTTAAATGTGGACAACATTGAAATTAAGAAGCATGCCCCTAGTTGTGGGTGAGGGTTGTTTGGCCAAATAAATGATTATCTTTCCGGGTGTTATCGAATTTTTACAAATGGTCCTCCTTTAAACCCAATTCAATTCCTCTAAGGGAGTCTATCTAGCACGTCTCTCCCCCATTTTGAAATCCAATCTTTGAAAAGGGTGTCAGTTCATTTGGGCGACAGATTTGACAGCCACATTCATTGCTGTTCGGAGTGTGGGCTTTTGTTTATTAAATGAGTCATTGGTGAGTTTTAAGCCTGAGCACTCCACATTTGTTTTTAAAAGTAGAGTTGATAGGGCCCATGATGGTGCATCTAGATTATACTGAGAGTCAACCACACTGCGTTCATTGGAACGCCATTATGTGATGGTCAGTCACCAGCATATCATCATGTAGTGCATTATAACTCAGTCTATGACAAGGTATGACTATACCACTTGCAGCTACTTAGCTTTAGTGAATGGATAGAGAGCACCAGATTTGATTTCTATGGCCCCTCATAAAGCAGGCCCATTAATATTTATTTATTGCTATGTCCATTTCTAAAATAAGGCTAGTGTTATAAGACATTAATTCAATGTTGTTTAACTGTTTGAAGAACAATGAAACAGACTAAAGAATGTTTAGATTCCATAAATTTGTTCTCACTGCCATTTCAAGGCACGGTTTGTGGCATAAACTGAATCCCCTTGAAAAACAGCAGTAGAAATGTATTATGAATTTACTAGCATTATTGCCATGTCATTATGGAAGATTCAGGTCGCAAGTTCGTCCCTAGAGACTCTGAATGATTGTTAAGCAAAAGCTTTAAAGTACACCATTTAAAAATCAGACATAATGCAAAACTGAAACTCTCCACAGAAGGATGATTTATCTTGCATATCTTGATTTATCTTGGATATCCCATCTGCCGTGTTACAAGTTCCATAGAATATAATAAATATCCTTCACATTTGGGATGGAGTAATCCCCCCGCCAAGGTTCTAATCAGGCCGTATGTCCTTTGTAAAAGCTCTGAACATTTTAGAAAGTAGGGGCCAGATGTATCAAATAATTTTGCATTCACAAACAGTGAAAATCGCATAATTCCACCGTTTGCAAATGCAAAATAGCCTTTCAGGATTTATGAAAGGCATTCACAGTACAATATTAGGAATCACAAAAATAGCGATTCCCGAAATAGGTAATCTCAAATAGGGAATACCTATTTGCTATTACCTATGCACATGTATCATGCATTTCCTAAATGTGAACTGACCATTAAGGAAATGCATCAGAGCTGATCACTTCTTCCACTTCTACTCGACTAATTCATTCATTCAGAACTTCTCTATCCTCATCCCCCAGGGCCATGAGATCTACACCTTTCAGCCAATTCTGAACCAACCCTGGAGTTATATCTGCCCTCTCCGAGTAGAGATCCTGAAAATAGTCTCGAAAAGCCTCTCCTATGTCCTTATTTCCTCTGCAAATCTCCCCTACTTTGTTCCCCTGAATTCCCCCCACCTTGTTTCTAATCTGGTTTGATTTTATTTGCCAAGCTAAAACTTTCCCACAGTTTTCTCCGTAGTCAAAAAAGGTTGTCCCATTAGCTTCACATCTTTCTTTAACTCTGTTATCTAATTCAATTACAAGTTTATTTTGAAGTTCTTAGAGGACCTTAGCAAGTCTTTCGACCTCTTCCTCCTGACCCTTTTTACTTATCATCTCCCTTTCAACTAATTGTATACGCCCTTCTAGGATACTAACCTTGTTCATATAATTTCTCCTCTTAAAAGAAGCTGCTCTAATCAATCTGCCTCTTAAACAAGCTTTAAAAGCATCCCAAACTATCTCTGGTGGAGAAGAACCAGCATTTAACCTAAAAAATCTTCTGTATCCTTTTTTAAAACTACTACAATGGTTTAATCTAAAAGTAGAGTACTATCTAAGGTCCACCTGCTCTGCAACTTATACCCTCTGAACACAAAACTCACACTCACTGCAGATTGATCTGAAAGGTGCACTCCAACGTGGGCAATCTTTTCAACCCTCTCTCTCAGCCTCCCATCCACCAACACATAATCAATCCTAGATTGATGTTTATACTTTTTATTATTATATGTGTATCCTCACCTTAATCCCATCTACTCCCTCCAAATACCATGCAACCCAAAGTGGGACATCATATTAATCACCTGAGATTGCATGTTCTTGTTCATTTTTTACCTACTCCCTTTCGACCTATCTAAATCATAGTTTAATACTATGATGAAATCTCCTGCCCAAATTATGAGGTCTGTAAATTGTAGTAAATGAGGGAACAAATCTCTCAGTGGCTGAACATCATCCCTATTTGGGCCCTAATAGCCCACTAATGTAAACACTTGATTAAAAGCTCTCAATTTTCCTATCACCCGTCTACCCGCTTTATCCACTGGTCCTGCCTGGAAGGAGATTTCTGGGTGATTTTTAACTAATATAGCCACCCCTTTACTACCCCCGGCCTGAGTAGAACTTTAAATGTATTGAATCCACCAATATGGTTTAAACAACTCAATGCACTCCTCCCCAGATAGATGCGTTTCTTGCAAAATAATCACCATAACTTGGGTATCCCTACAATACTGTATTAACCTCTTCTGCCTCCCTCTTACCCTTAAGCCATTGACATTCCAAGATAGGAGCCTTACTTCATTACCCTTCATTTTCCTTTGTGACACACTTCTGGACTGTCGACCACCCCTCGAGGTTAACAGAAATCATCCATATTATCAAATACCTATAATTGAGAACAACATTTTTTTAAATTACTTTTCCCCCCAGCTCCCCACCCTGTGCCCCCTTCCACACTTCCAACCCCCCACTTTCCCCTACAATTCCCCCTTCCTATCTCCGTAACCCTGAGAGAACCCACCCTATCTCTTCCTAGGCGAAGCCGCCCTGGGAGGCTCCTCCCAGTCCTGTACCATAGAATCCACAAAATACCTTGCTCCTTAACCTGACATTTGATAATCCTTATCCATAGACTTAATTGGACCATCTATCTGTCTAACATCACTGAACGTATACATTTTGTTATTTGCCATCACCCTCAAGGAGGCAGGGAATTTTAATTGGGCCTTAGCCCCTAGTCTCTTCAAAACATCAATTCTTTTCCTTAGCTCCCATTGCTTATTTAATGTTACACTGGATAGGTCTGATCTAATCTCAAAATTAACACCCTCTGCTGTCAAAGTCTTTTTGTTCAATGCTGTCGCTAAAATACGCTCTTTAATGGCATAAGTATGAAAGTTAACCAAAACCTTTCTAGGTTTAACTCTACTGGGGGGTTTTCTGAATGCGTCTCTGTGCACTCTTTGAATGTCCTTTGCAAGGTCTTCTTCTTCATCTTCAATCTGTACTCCTTGCTTGATTAGACGAACCACCAACCTCTTCAGATCTCCCCCTTCCAGACCTTCAGGAACTTTAAAAAAACTCAAATTATTCCTCCTCATATTTTCTCCATTCATTTGAGCTCTAGTAGTACCTTATCCTCCCCTAATTTCATTTGTTGAATCGCCTCAGCATTATTCTCTGTGGCTCTCTTCAACTCACTGACTTCTGCTTCCAGGGCCGCAGTACGTATCACAAGATCATCACATTTCTGCCTAAGAGATTCACAAAGCCCTCCTATCTCTTTCTGATTAGAATTTGAAGTTTCAAAACTACCCCTGACCTTGACAGCTAAGTCCCGTATCATTCCTGCTATGGACTGTATGAGAGACCCTTCAGAAGCAGTCTGCTCTGAGTGAGTAGCAACCTCCTTCTGCTGTAGGTCACCATCCCCACCCTGCCTCTCCCCTTTTCCTAAGTCTTGCTTCTGACTAATGGAGGCCCTTTCTAAAGAGTTCATCTCAACCTCTTGGTTGGGAACCCCACCATAATAATTCTGAACCAATTTCTCCTCCATTAATGACTGAAATCTATCAGGGATGGATTCATTTTGGAGTATTTGAATGTCCTCTGACCTCCTATCTGGAGTTAGGACAACGTTCTCATGCTCTCCTTCCTCTATTTCCCTCTCCCTCCCCTGAGTGCCAGGAAGAACTTTAAAATAAGTCTGTAGGGACAGCGTGATCCTTGACTTCTTAAGAACAGTCTTGGTAGGTCTTAGGTCCAACGAATCCTCCCCTATAAGGCTGCTATTACCGTTGCCTCTAGACTCCTGTGTATCCACCAAAGTTTTTGAAGATTTCTAATTTTCCTGAGAAGGGGGCCCTATCTGTGGGGCCAAATTCCCTTTTAAACTGGGATCCTTTTACCACTCCTTAGGGAATAGGTCAGATCCCCCTTCTTCACCGCTCCTCCTCCTCTCTTCTTGCATTGATTTAGCCCCCTCGTGTTTTGCATACTAGAATTATTTTTAATTCCATCCCTGAGGGGGGAAACAGAGATATTTGGCACTTTCTTTTTAGAGATCAAATTACCTTTGTAAAAAGCAGTAGTTGCGCAAGGGTCACAACTCCCCTGCAACCCCCTACCCTCCAGCGGGCTTCGGTGTCCTCCACGTGAATGCCAGACTAGTGCTGGCTCTTCTCTCGGTGCCCTTGAGGGAGATCCTGGCTGCTACACGCCGATCGCGTTGCAGCTCCAGAGCAGCCCGCATCCAAACAGCAGGAGAGCAATTTGACATCACCTTTCTCTAGTAAAGCAGGGAAGCTTCACCCCTAATACAGACTCATTTGGCAGGAAGGAGCGATCCAAGAACGGGATGCTGTGCACACCCCACCGCGTTCCGTACGATGCCGGTTCAGGGAGCCCTCTGCGACCCATGTTAGCCGGCCGCCATGCTCTCCACCTCACCAATCTGTACTTTGTCCATCAATCTGAAACAATATTGCCGCTGGGTTTGGCACCACAGGTCAACACTTGACCACCATGTCATTCACTTTTCGCAAATCTTGCACAATTCATACTTTACCACAAGGTTTCTTGAAGCCCATTATCGTTGAATTACATGGACTGCTCAACACTTCTTTCAAAACCCCTTGTTTCAGAAAATCTCCAATTATCTGCTGCACTTTCATTAGAACATCTTGTGCCATGTTATACTGTGGAAGCCGCGGAACACTACATTCATATTCAAAGTGATCTTAATCAGCTCCACTCCCTTGACCAAACCCACTTCTTTACCTGTCAGGTCCCACACATTTTCCTGCACTGTTCCCTCAAGTATGCATGTTATTCTTTCACAGTAAACATCGGGAAAAACTCAATCAACGGGTACTCTTCATTAGTGGTTTCATTCTCTGTTTCAGGAGTTTGTTCTTCTTCGTCATCACTATTTGTCTGAACCTCTATTCCAGCAGTTGAACAATTAATCGCACATCTGGTCTTGCACAATAAGTCCCTTCTCCGTAGGGATACTGGACTTGAATCACAGACTACAAACTTATGCAGTCCCTGAAAGTTGCCAATCTCAACCAGTACTGGATCTGTGATCGGATTTATCAATTGTCTATTCCTACCCCCACAACCTGAACTGTTCTGCCTGAAAGAGGTAAGTTCGGAACTTCTGCACTTCTTGTAGAGTGCGTAACTCCTGTGTCCACTAGAAATGAGACCCTATGACTCATCACCTTTCCTCTCACAGAAGGACCTCCCTGATCTACCTCTAAGGATGATGCCAGCATGCATGGCTCTTCATCCAAACTATTACACATCCATTCATTGTTTATTTAATTCTCACTATGTAATGGGAATTGGTGCACTGTGTCACTACTTCTGTCTTGTCTATGACCTGTGACCTGCTGAGTAAGCATCATCTGTTGCTGTTCCATCGGGGCTTAAGGTATCTGCATTTTCTGTCTAGGTACCATGGGAACCTGGTGCTACATTGGTTGCAACTGTGTCATTTGTGCACGAGGCATTTGCACCAGCTGCATGGGTTGAAATTTCTGCCCTTGATTCATGTTATTCTGGAAATTCGGATTAAGTTCTCTCATTCTTGGACCTTTTACAGTTTGCAACGTATTGATATCACCACTTTGCTAAACAACACCATCCTGCACCATCATCGGACACTCCTGCTTCCAGTGTCCCACATTTCCACAAAACATGACACGGCAACATCTTCCTCATGCCTTGTACTTCATTTGGAACCACTACCATATTTAAATCTGGACCATGATTCATATTGACTCCACGTCCCCTATCTCTCACCTGAAGTTGGAACAGAACAGTTCCCTGCTGCTGCGGTATCTGCTGCACTAAAGCTCCCTGCACTCCTGTTTGTGCTGCCTTAATCTGCATCACCATCGCCTTTTCCTTCAGCTTTTTCTGCTTCAACTCAATCTCATCACTACAGTATTTTGCATACTGCAACACCTCATTAATCGGCTTCGCTTGCCAGCAAATCAAGTGACTCTTAATCATCTGACCTACTCCAGGTCTCAATCCTTCCACAAACCTGAACACAAAGTGTAACATGTCTTTCAGCTCGATCGCTTCCTTACCACTGTACTCCTTGAATGCCTTCAACAATCTTTCATAGTATGTATGTATCGACTCCTTTACTTCCTGTACCGTCCTGTCAATTCTCTGCCAATCAATATTTTTAGGCGAGATTCCCGTCTTCAGGAACTCAATCACTTTATAATAATGTTTCATCACTTCAGGTGATGGTGCACCTGTAACTCTATCTCTTTCCGGTTCACTCATCAGCCAATCTACTGCTCTCTTGCATTCAACCCACAAATCAGCTGACACTACTATCTCCAACAGAGTATCAGGTCTTCCCACAGACATTAAGAAAGCTTCACAAATCTATTGGTCTGCTGAAACCATTCAACCGGTTTCTCCCTCAGCTTTGGATAATCATTTGTGAATGATAGAATATCACTTCTGTGGCAAGGAACATGAACAAATTGCCCTCCTAGAATTTCCCTCATTGGTAAAAATTTTACTGGATCTTTTTTGACCTGAACACTTTCAGACCCTTCTTGTGAATCTCGTTTCCGTTTATCATTCTTCTTTGCCCATCTGCCTTCCCATTTCTCTAATGCTCCTCAGATCTGGGCACTCTGCAATAATTCTTTAAGATGTGCTTTCATCCCTGCTGATCTCATGTGCTCAAAATCATTTGCTTCAAAATCTAACCTGTTACTCCTTTTCAAATGCTTAGTTTTCTCAATTTCTATGCCATGCTTTTCTGCCAAGTCTGCAATTTTGTGATGTATCTTGCCCACTTCTCTCATGATTCTCGGACACAAGTATCTCAGCTCTTCTTCCGTATTGTCGTAGTTTGGACTCTTGCTCTGAGCAACACTGGTCTCAGGATGACAGTACTTTCGTTTGTAGGTGACTAAGGGGGTCATTCTGACCCTGGCGGTCGGTGATAAAGCGGCGGCCAACCCCCCAACAGGCTGGCGGTTCAAAAAATGGAATTCTGACCCTGGCGGGAACCGCCAACAGAACCCGCAACTTTACCACTCCGACCGCCACAGCGGGACAGACAAACAGCGCGGCGGTCACCGCCAACAGGCAGGCGGCAGACAATGTACCGCCCACCCTATCACAACTCACCAATCCGCCACCTCATCCGGGGCGGGAGCCCCGCCGATAAAAACACGGCGGGAACAGACTACGAATGGGAAAACGCTCACCTCTATACACTCCACGAGGACGGAGGACAGCATGGAGCCCGAATTACACATCCTACCCGCTCTCGTCTACCTGCTCATCTACCACGAGTACGAATTCCGGCGCAGACGACAACGGTGAGTACCGCACCTACGACACAGGGGAGGGGGGGGGGGAGGAAGGGTTACGGGCACACACATACGCATCACACCCACCCCCCAACTATCTATACACCAATGCAGAGCACCAAGTCAAAGTTACCCCACCCAAACCCCCCGGAATAACGAAAAGATATGATTCAAGTGAGAAACAACATTTATGTACAAAATAGGTTCATTGAAGACATGGCAAAATAGGAAAATGATGGAAATAATTTCTAATGTAAACATTGCGTGACCGAGAAATAGAGGCAGAAAGTCCCGCACAGTCACAGAAATTGCAAATGTCTGTGGGCCGAAGTGTATCAACACAAGGGCAAAGCCCACACAGGAGACCTGAGTCCGTTGGAGAGAACACTGCAGGGGCATCACATGACAAAACTACAGGCACCTCAGGGGGAAGGGAAGGGAGGGCACCACAGCCACATGAGTCCACGACTCCAGATCCAAGAAGGGGCCACCATGCCCACTGTCCAATCCTGGGTAGTGCAAAGCCACAGTCTCTCAAGTCTCTACAGTGGGTGGCTTGCCCACTGTCATATCCTGGGGAGTGCAAAGTCACAGTCCATCAAGTGGATAACAGTCTCCACAGGCAATGGAGGAGGCAGGGTGGGCCGAGTGCAGCGTGAACATTAGCACGACACAGAACCGGCACAGTCATTGGCCCAGCGGTGCTTGAGACGGCGGGGCCCAGCGGAGCGGTGCTTGACAGGAAGGGCCCAGCGGAGCGGTGCTTGAGATGAAGGGCCCAGCGGAGCGGTGCTTGAGACGGCGGCGCCCAGCGGAGAGGTGCTTGACAGGAAGGGCCCAGCGGAGCGGTGCTTGACAGGAAGGGCCCAGCGGAGTGGTGATTGAGACGGCGGGGCCCAGCGGAGCGGTGCTTGACAGGAAGGGCCCAGCGGAGCGGTGCTTGACAGGAAGGGCCCAGCGGAGCGGTGCTTGACAGGAAGGGCTCAGCGGAGTGGAGCTTGACAGGAAGGGCCCAGCGGAGCAGTGCTTGAGACGGCGGGGCCCAGCGGAGCAGTGCCTGAGATGAAGGGCCCAGCGGAGCGGTGCTTGAGACAGCGGGGCCCAGCGGAGCGGTGCTTGACAGGAAGGGCCCAGCGGAGCGGTGCTTGACAGGAAGGGCCCAGCGGAGCGGTGCTTGAGACGGCGGGGCCCAGCGGAGCGGTGCTTGACAGGAAGGGCCCAGCGGAGCGGTGCTTGAGACGGCGGGGCCCAGCGGAGCGGTGCTTGACAGGAAGGGCCCAGCGGAGTGGTGCTTGACAGGAAGGGCCCAGCGGAGCAGAGCTTGACAGGAAGGGCCCAGCGGAGGGGTGCTTGAGACGGCGGGGCCCAGCGGAGCGGTGCCTGAGATGAAGGGCCCAGCGGAGCGGTGCTTGAGACGGTGGGGCCCAGCGGAGCGGTGCTTGACAGGAAGGGCCCAGCGGAGCGATGCTTGACAGGAAGGGCCCAGCGGAGCGGTGCTTGAGACGGCGGGGCCCAGCGGAGCGGTGCTTGACAGGAAGGGCCCAGCGGAGCGGTGCTTGACAGGAAGGGCCCAGCGGAGCGGTGCTTGAGATGGCGGGGCCCAGCGGAGCGGTGCTTGACAGGAAGGGCCCAGCGGAGCGGTGCTTGACAGGAAGGGCCCAGCGGAGCGGTGCTTGAGACGGCGGGGCCCAGCGGAGCGGTGCCTGAGATGAAGGGCCCAGCGGAGCGGTGCTTGAGACGGCGGGGCCCAGCGGAGCGGTGCTTGACAGGAAGGGCCCAGCGGAGCGGTGCTTGACAGGAAGGGCCCAGCGGAGCGGGCCTGTCTTGGCGAGGCCCTCTTCAGCGGTGCCTTCCTGAACGGCGGGGCCCTCTTCAGCGGTGCCTTCCTGCACGGCGGGGCCCTCTCCAGCGGTGCCTTCCTGCACGGCGGGGCCCTCTTCAGCGGTGCCTTTCTGGACGGCGGGGCCCTCTTCAGCGGTGCCTTCCTGCACGGCGGGGCCCTTTTCAGCGGTGCCTTCCTGCACGGCGGGGCCCTCTTCAGCGGTGCCTTCCTGCACGGCGGGGCCCTCTTCAGCAGTGCCTTCCTGGACGGCGGGGCCCTCTTCAGCGGTGCCTTCCTGGACGGCGGGGCCCTCTTCAGCTGTGCCTTCCTGCACGGCGGGGCCCTCTTCAGCGGTGCCTTCCTGCACGGCGGGGCCCTCTTCAGCGGTGCCTTTCTGGACGGCGGGGCCCTCTTCAGCGGTGCCTTCCTGCACGGCGGGGCCCTCTTCAGCGGTGCCTTCCTGCACGGCGGGGCCCTCTTCAGCGGTGCCTTCCTGCACTGCGGGCCCTCTTCAGCGGTGCCTTCCTGCACGGCGGGGCCCTCTTCAGCGGTGTTTGTCCTGTAATTCCAGGGAGTCAGACCTGGGCAGGACTCCCTGCTCAGTCGCCCTCCGACCGTGCAGTTGCTGGACCCTTCGGTGACAGTGGAAGGATGGAGCAGGGGCAGTTCAAGGTCGGACAGGGTGACGATGTGGGACAGTGGAATGACATCCGGGGGGATCTTAGGCTGGCGGGGGTCTTGGCATCCTACTCTGTCTTCCTTTGTGATCTCAGGCTCCTCTTGCGGGGTGGTTGATCTTCAGCAGGAGGTGGGGTTCTGGTGGCCCGTCGTTGTGTGGGGGACTCCTGTCCATTAGCGCCGGCGGAGGTGGTAGGCTGTTCCTGGTCCGGGCTGGTGACAGGGGCCCTTTGGGGTGCCACATGGTCCCACAATGTGGTGACTATTAGGTTCAGGGCCTGGACGATGTTCCTGAGCTCCTCTCTGTACCCCATGTACCGTTCCTCCTGCTGTGCCTGGATCTCCTGGAACCTGGCCATTACCGTCGCCATCGTCTCCTGGGAGCAGTGGTATGCTCCAATGATGGTGGTGAGGGCCTCTTGGAGAGTCGGTTCCCTGGGCCTGTCCTCCCCCCCGTCGCACTGCAGCCCTCCCAGTTGCCCTGTTTCCCCGGGCCTCTGTCCCCTGGATGGTGTGCCCACTACCACTGCCCCCAGGTCCCTGTTGTTGTTGGGGTGTTGGGTCAGCCTGGGTGCCCTGTAGTGGCGGACACACCGCTGATTGACCTGTCCTGGAGACAGAGGCATGGGCCCGCTGGGTGGGAGCGGTGCTGATATTCCCAGAGGGGGTTAGGTCTGCTGTGGCCTGTGTCTGTGTGTGGGGAACCAACTGTCCAGAGGTCCCCGATGGTCCGAGCTGGTCATCAGGTTCCAGGTCGACAGAGCTGCTGTCCTCACTGCGGGCCTGTTCTGGGGGTTGGGTGGACATATCTGGACCCTCCTGGCCGGTGTGTTGGCGTTCGGGCCCTGCAGGGGTGAAAGAGTATGGTTATTGCTTCTGTGTGTTCCATTGTGTGCGATTTGTGGGTGCCCTTGTCCCCCAGTGCTGGCATCCCCTTGTGGCAGGAGTTGTGAGGGTGGTTTGTGGGGGGGATGGGAATGTGCAGTGGTCATGCATAGGTGATGGGTGTCCATGGTTTGTGTTGGCATTCAGGGTTTGGTTTTGGGTTGGGTGGGTTGTGCTGGTGAGACATTGGCAGGGAGGCTGTGTGCTGGGGGGTTGGGGGTGAGGGTTGGCATGCTGGTGGTTGGGGGGGGGAGTAGTTGAGACTAGACTTACCAGAGTCCATTCCTCCGCCTACTCCAGCGAGGCCCGCAGGATGCAGGATGTTAAGGACCTCTTGCTCCCATGCTGTGAATTCGGGAGGGGTGGGTGGTGGTCCGCCGCCAGTCCTCTGCACAGCGATGTTGTGTCTGGAGACCATCGACCGTACCTTCCCCCGTAGGTCGTTCCAGCGCTTTCTGATGTCTTCCCGGTTTCTGGGATGCTGTCCCACAGCGTTGACCCTGTCGACAATCCTCTGCCATAGCTCCGCCTTCCTGGCTATTGTGGTGTGTTGCACCTGTGTGCCGAAGAGCTGGGGCTCTACCCTTATGATTTCCTCCACCATGACCCAGAGTTCATGGTCAGAAAACCTGGGGTGTCTTTGGGGTGCCATGGGGTGGTGTGGATGAGGTGTGGGGTGGTGTTTGCGGTGATGTGAGTGGTGGTGTGTGGTGATGTGTGCGTAGATGTGGTGTGGTTGATGATGTTGGGTTCCTGTGTGTGTTGGGGTTTTCGATTGCTGTTCTCTCTCTCTCTCTCTCTCGCTCTCTCTCGCCTTCTCTCCGATTTCCAACTAGTGGGGGTTTGTGGGTGATGTGGGTGTGTGTTTTATAGTTGCTTGGATGTGTGGGGGTGGTGTTTGTATGTGTATCAGGTGTGTGTATTTCAAATTGTCCAATGTGGCTGGGTTTTGGAGCCTGGGGGTGTATTTTGACCGCGGCGGTGTGTACCGCCAATGGAATACCGCGGCTGAAAGACCGCCGCGTGGATTGGTGGGTCGTAATGGCATGGGCGTGTTTGTGTTGGCGTGGCGGTGGAGGTTTGGTCATCTCCAGTTTATCGCTGCCCGCTGATGAGGCGGCCTTCCGTGGATGTCGGGTTTTTGGCGGCTTGGCAGTTGTTGGTCAGAATGACCGTGGCGGGTTTCCGCGGCCGCGGCGGTAGAATGGCGGTCTTCTGACCGGCGGTAAGAGCCTTTTACCGCCGAGGTCAGAATGACCCCCTAAGTTTCTTCCTACAACTAGTTGTAACTGTTGTCCAAACCTTAACGGCTTACTAGCAGTACTTCACCAGAAACACAATAGTAAAAAGGTGATTTTTAGCAGTCGCTTACGCATGGACTCAAAATAAGATCTCTCAGGGTTGTCGTGGTTAAACGGAAATTACCCTTTTCTCACAGATTATTATGTCTCATGCAAGCAAAGGCAATAACACAGATGCAGTGAAGTTATATTAGTTTTTTGTTTAACATAACTGCAATTTGTGATAAGTTTCATGAATTGCAATGATTAGGATAATGAATATACCAAGCAACAGTATTGTGAAGAGGAGAGTCATTGTTATAAAGACCCCCACCATTATGCAATATATGACAGAAATATATGTATAGGTACAAAAATGGAATAAGCCTTAATACCCTAAGGAGAGTAGGTCTAACCTCCTACCTAAAAAAGGAGAGCTGGGTTCGTTAAACCTAATCTGCCAAAGCCGTGTCCATGAGAGGAGCCCCCAACCCTCGTTACCTTGGAATGAGGTCTCTATCTCAGACTCCGCAGGGACACGAAGACTGGGTCAGTGTCAAGATGACTGCAGCATCGGTATCAGCGATGGTGGCGATGCCCTCTGGTCGGAATCCCTCTGATTATCTGTCTAAAAGTGTGTTGTATTTATACAGATCTACAAGGTCCCTTGACATAAGTGTTATTCATAACAATAGATAACAGGCATGCTTGGGACGGCAATTAATATCAACAATCCCTCGAAAGTATAGAGAGGGAAAATCCCTAAGTGTGAATGCCTACTGTATGTTTGTCTTTCATGCTTGATCTTGACGCCTTGGTGCAGTGACACTGATAATAGAACCCACAACAAGTGGCCTAACTATAAACAAGGCCGCCATCTTAAAGGAAATAAATAATTAAATGGAGCAAGCTAAGTAGGTTAAAAGTCACTGGGTGACGGGGGCACGAGTTTACAAGCCTACGGCTAAGCTAACTACTGTTGTCCCGTTAAAACAAACCAGGATTCACTACACCCTCCCCATTGCCGTAACAGGTATGATGAAGGTAAAGAAACCCAATCGCTAAAAAGCTGCTACTGAACTAAAACGAAAACTCAAGCCAAAAAAAGTACTTAATGACAAAAATAAATGCTGTGTGTTAAAAAATTAGTTTAAAAAACATTCAGAGATGTTAATATCAACCATGACAAGTATAGCAAACTTTTAGTATAAACATTAGTTTTTAGAACCGGGAACTGGCAAGCAAATTCATCAAATTAAGTGCTATAAGCAGGATCTTGAAGAATGTCATCGAAGTCACCATTCAAGGATCTTAAAAATGAGTCAACATCGTCTGAAGTGAAATCGAGAGCTGGACGGACAAACGGATCCACAGAGCAGAAGTGAGCCATATTCATCGGTGTATCGACACTCGCTGCAGCGTCCTCATCCATGTTAGTTTGTATAACAGAAGGCTCATAGGTGGCCTCGCGGAGCAACCTCAGTCTCAAGGGGCATGACCGTGTATGAACCCTCATCGGGGACATCAGCAGTTCGTGGTCCACAGGAGATGTTGGTGCAACAGCAAGACAGACCATAGGCATATGTTCAAAGAGACACCATATGCAGCGGAACACCGGTTGTACACACCAGAGTAGAGGCGGGAATGACAATGACCAGTCAAACTCTAGTTCCACCAGCAAAGGTGTACCGAAGATCCGAACCATGCGTTCACGGCACAGCGGCGTTGACGGAAGCGGCTCCATTGCTCTGTGTCGCTGGAAAAAAACAACCACCGCGAATCAGAAAAAATAGCAGTAGTAGTCCGCCAATTAAAGCCAAAATAATTGGAAAGCCACCAAACACACTGGAAAAGAGAGAATGGATGGCTGATGGGATGACTCCGAAGACAGTCTGGAAGATGGACACGAAACCAGACCCCACAGCCTTAAAGAAATGAACAATCCCAGTGGTGCTTGAAGCATTGAATATTCTGGATACCAACTCTCCAAAATGTTTGTGGAAATCGGTATTTAAAAGGGATTGTATCTCGGCTGATGATCTCGCAACCTGGAGAGCATACGTCTCTCTTGCGGATGTCAAGGCGACCTGTTTTTGAAACAATAGCTCCTTCAGTCTACTCAACTTGTCATAGTTCACATTAATAGTATCAGTGTGGGGCCACATTTCAGATACTTGTATCTCTCGTGTGGGGGGAAACAAAACATGGCCACAACACGTAACGACCTTCGTGACTGAGATTGCGTAGGCAATTCCAGGTCGCAAGCCGCAACAGCTGTCATCGCTCAGTAGAACATAACTGCCATTTGAAAGTATATGAAGCACTGAACGAATCAAGGGGACGGGAGTACCCTTTAGAAAACAGGCCAAATTTGCGACCCCCGCATTGCAAAGACCGTGAAGAGACACCTGTTTGCATATCATGGAATGACGAACATTAGTCTCACATTCACTTCCGCTAAGAAAGACCTCCTGTTCGCCGTTCAGACATCGATAGTCAAAGGGCAACTCCCACTCTTCCTTAATAAAGCTATCTCCTAGCCGTTCATATCGTCCCACTGCAAGATGTTTCAGGCAGCTTGAGAAATGAAAGGTCGAAAACGGTAAATTAATAATGCAGTGTAAGAGCCAGATAGTTGAAGGACTCTCTGCTACCGTGAAGGGCAACTTATCTAATTTTTCTACTTGAAGCAAGGTGAAACGAGCCTCCCTTTTAGCCATTGTCTCTTGTTCCCTGGAAAATTAAAAGCAGCGAATAGTTCACTCCCATTAATGTATATCCATGGAATGTGGCCACTTCTTAGTGTCTGCAATGCCCAACCCAGCTGCATGATGGAACGTAGCTGTGTTTGCCCATGATATAACCGGGACAAATCAGTCTGAGTGATATCAATAGCAGATGACACTATATTCGACAGTGAATAAATCCTGTTCGATAGCGTGTTCATGCCATTGTCGACAACAGCCAATGTTTTTTCTAAATTCTCATTATCAAGTTGCCGTAAACGTGCAGCAGCCTCTATTTGAGAAAGTTTCCAAATTTCATTATACATAGCATATAAAAACCGTTTTGAGCGTTGTTTCCTAGGACCTAATAGGAAATCTTGTAATTCTATACTGTCAGAAAGAGTGTTCAGGTGTTGTTTTACCGCCGTTAAAGTGTTCGTCTGCACCCATTGCTGGCACAGCTTACCCACACTGTATGTTGTAATGATACCAGTATGTTGACCTGATAGAAAGCGAGGGTCTGGCCTATGAATGGAAAAACCCCTTGAAGAGTTCAAAAAACGCCTCTGACACTCATCAGTGTCGGCGGGCCATACCAACCATACCCCGGGACTGGAAAGTGACGAATTATAAGCACCAGTCTTAACCAATGCATCTAGCCTATCCTCTGAAACATTAAGAAAGTGTTGCCAATCTCGAAATTTTGTCGGTGTAGGAATATTGGGCGTGTTTAGATCTTTAATTTTTGCTAACCCCAGAAATGATGTCTGCTCAACAGTGTCATTCAAGAAAATCATTTGTACAGGAATTAAGCAAGCTCGAAACAAAGCCTCTCTACCCTGTATTTGCAAATCTTGCGTTCCCCATACACTCTTCAAATCGATAGTGTTCTTCCAATATTCATAACCTTCAATCGAGAGTCGGGAAACAAAGGGGTCTGAATAAATCAATTTTGTATCTGTGAGCAAGAGTTTTCTAAATTGTGTTGTAGGTAATTTAAAATAATATGAGTCAGCTTTCTTCGAATCATGCCCAGAAAAGTATGTGAATTTGTCACTGTAATACTTCGGACTCCCTACCCGTGGCGTTGAACAGTGTTCCCATTGTGTGTAGTTAAAGAGAGGCCTATATCTAGTTGCACGGTGCAGGTAGTGATGTCCCCAATTGTTATAGCAGAACATTTCCCCATAATTCATTGTATAATCATATACATCATCACTTCCAAAAGCGGAGTAGTCCTTCATCTCAGTTAGCATGGAATCAACTGTTTGGACATCCCAATCATCAGAGACAACATTAGGTGTAATAACATCAGAAATAGAAATTTTGAACACGTATGGTATTTGAATTATCTCTGTAGGCCCGTAGATATCGAACGGAACTTTGTCCCAAACAATCCCATCAGGAATTGGAATAGCTGTAATATTGACAGGGGACAAATCACGTCGGACCTTATGTGATGAATGATGTGGTGTTAAAATTACATCAACAGGCTCCACTGAGGAGCGATCAGCAATTTAGTGACCATTAATTAGTAAAAAGAAAACAGTCACAAACCCAATCCATAAAAAACAATGCAATAAATGTCAAACAGAACCAGAGATAGTTCCATGGATATATCAAATAGTTCTGCTTAAGCCATCGATAGAATTTGATACCTCTCGAAAGTTTTTCAGTCTCAGTAGAGGATGAATCTGAAGAAAAATCATCAATGTCTACAAAATAGTCAGAGGAAGTCTCTGCAAACACAGGACCCATTGAATGCCCATCCACTGCTCGTGGAAGATCTTGATAGACAACGTTATCAGTCGTGGAAGTGTTCGTGTAAAATACAGCCAAATCCTGCAGCGGGGAGTCCTCCGAAGGTGTTACTGGAACCAACAAAAGTTCATTTTCCGCCCTCCCCATGGTCGAGGAAGTGTTCGGAACAGCAGCTGACATAGTCGCATAGTCAGAAGTAGTGATGGTCATCCTACTATGTAGAGGGATGTCCTGTTGGGTAGTGAGAGGGGATCGGGAACTACCCAAGGGACCTCCTGGTCTACTGTGAAGAATCGGCCACATGGTGTAATTTGATGTCATCAATGGAGATTAATCTGTTGGATTTGGAACCAGACAACGGTGGAAGGATGACAGTCCTGGTGCCTTTTATCCCCAAGACCGGTACAGGTGCTCTGTATGATGGACCAAACTCTTTTTTCACAGCGATCTTCTCACAAACCAGATCCCCAATGTTAGGAATCCAGCCAGTCGAAGTTTTCGCCAAGTCCCTTATTCCCAAGGTGGCAGCACTCGCAGATGATTTATCATCACGGAATTGTTGAAGCTCCTGCAAAACAGCGAGACGTTCTTTTATGTCAAATGGTGTTTCTGCTGCCACCATACCAGGGGCATCAAGATCGGGAACATACATAGAAGTCCCAAAGAGAACCTCATATGGAGACTTTCCCCCCAAGGACCGTCTTGGCAGATTATTCAGTGCTCTCTGGACCCCATATAGGTGATGTAACCAACTGCGGCCTGAACCTAATACTCGAGCTGTTAAGGACTGCTTTAGATCACGATTCCGCCTCTCCACGACCGAATTTCCCTCGGGATGGTATGGTGAGGAGTAATGGAGTTCAACACCCATCGTCCTCATGGTGTCCCTGAAAGCCTTAGAGGCAAATGCAGGGCCCTGGTCCGAATGGCATGCTGCAACCGCATATGTACCGATAAAGATCAGCAAATCTTTTATAACAGTCCGGGCGTCAGCCGACCGCTGTGGCCATACCCACAGGAATCTAGAACAGGAATCTACAGCAACTAAAATGTATTTGTATGCACCATCAGGTTGCAAGGGACCACAGTGGTCCAGGTACACACAATGGAGTGGCTTGTCTGACACTAAGAGAGATGTCTGCGGAGGGCGTCTGATTTTTGAGCCCTTAATCTGCTGACAAATGTCACAGCAAAGGACATACTGTTTAGTCCGTCGGCATAGACCAGGCCACCAATACCGTTGTTGTAGAATGGAGATAGTGGCCTGTATACCAGCATGTGCAGAAGCGACACCCTCATGTGCAGCTGTAATCAGCCCCAATCTTTGATCTTCATTTGGGATCACTCGATCACCAACATCAGGAATTGTTGCAAAAGCAACATTCTGTGCACTGATATGATAGGTATAGTTCGTAGGGTATCCTTTCGGAAGGGGCTTGCCTGCAGCTGAGGCTTTAAGGGCAATCAGTATTTCATTATCCAACCTCGTCCGAGAACGAGTCACTGCAGCCACAGAAGCCGTAGCTACCGAAGCTTTGGCTGCTTCGTCAGCCAATGTATTACCGGCAACATGTATTCCTACATGTTGGTGCCCCAATGTATGAACTACATGGACACATGGCAGCTTATCCTTAAGATCAGCCAACCCTTCCCCACAATATTTTGTGTTTAATGGTGTTCCCTTTAGAATCTCTAAACCCGTTCAGCATCCAATGATTGAGGTATTCATTGTATGACTGGATACAGTAATACGAATCACAGACGATCAAAGTCTGTGTTCCTGGCTCTGAATGATCGAGCGCTAGAAGAAGAGCCTTAAGCTCGGCCAACTGGGCTGTGCAGTCGCCTAAGGTCTGAGTGTAGGTATTATGAGGATGGAAAACTCCGTCTTCCATTACCCCACATCCGGTTCTGCCGATCCGTCAGTGTAAATGATGGTATCATAACTGTCTATTGGCAAAATGTGTAAGGGAGCGGGGTACTCCTGTTCATACTGGAGAAATTCTTGTGCCTAAAGTCTTGGGTCAAACACATAGGGGGTCATTCTGACCTCGGCGGTAAAAGGCGCTTACCGCCGGTCAGAAGACCGCCATAACACAGCTGCGGTCGCGGTAAACCGCCACGGTCATTCTGACCCGCAACTGGCAAACCGCCAAAAACCCGACAACAACAAAAGTCCGCCACACCAAAGGGCAGCGGGAAACTGGCGATGACCAAACCTCCACCGCCATGCCAACAGAAATACGCCCATACCATTTCGACCCACAAATCCCCGCAGCGGTCTTTCAACTGCGGTATTCCATTGGCGGTACACACCGCCGCGTTCAAAATACACACACCTTTACAAAACACCTGAGACACATACACACACCACTCCCACACACCCAATTAAATATAAAACACACACCCACATCACCCACAAACCCTTACGACCACAATTGCGACTGAAGGACAGAGAGAGCACAGCATAGAGTAGACCATCACACAGAGGCAAATCACAACATCACCCACACAATTTCCACGCACAAAACACCATACACCACCACACTCACCACACTCTACAACACATACACCACCCCTCACCTCATTCACACCACCCTATGGCACCCCAAAGACACCCCAGGTTCACTGACGCAGAACTCAGGGTCATGGTGGAGGAAATAGTTCGTGTAGAGCCCCAACTCTTCGGGGCACAGGTGCAGCACACCACCATTGCCAGGAAGATGGAGCTATGGCAAAGAATAGTGGACAGGGTCAACGCTGTGGGACAGCATCCACGCAATCGGGACGACATCAGGAAGCGGTGGAACGACCTACGGGGGAAGGTGCGTTCCATGGTATCAAGGCACAACATCGCGGTGCAGAAGACTGGCGGCGGACCCCCACCTACTCCCCCAGAATTCACAGCATGGGAGGAGGAAGTCTTGCACATCCTGAGGGCCTCGCAGGAGTAGGCGGAGGAATGGACTCTGGTAAGTCAAAGCTTCACTACTTCATTCCCCCCACCCCACCTGCATGCTAAATCATACCCCCACCCTCACCCCCACCCCCATCACACCAACTTCTTGCTAATGGCTCGCTATCACATCCCACCCATCCCAAAACCCAGCCCTGCATGCGTCCCCAAACCATGGACACCCATCCCCAAAGCATGCCCACTGCACACACCCAACACCCCCACAAGCCACCGTCACAAAAGCCCCCACAAGGGAATGGCAGCACTGGGGTACACGGCCACCCACCCATTACACGAAATGCCACACACAGAAGCAATAACCATACTCTTATACCCCTGCAGGACCCGAACGCCGTCACACCGCCACGGAGGGTTCAGAGATGTCCATCCCACCCCCAGAAGAGTGCCCCAGTGATGACAGCAGCTCTGTCTCCTTGGACCCTGATGACCAGCCCGGCCCATCGGGGACCTCGGGACAGTCGGTTCCCCACAGACAGCCACAGGCTACACCAGACCCAACCCCCTCTGGGAACACCAGCACAGCTCCCACCCAGCGGGCCCATGCCTCTGTCTCCAGGACACGTCAATCAGCGGTGTGTCCACCACTACAGGGCACCCAGGTTGACCCACCACCCCAACAACAACAGGGACCTGGGGGCAGTGGTAGTGGGCACACCGTCCAGGGGACAGAGGCCCAGTGAAACAGGGGAACTGGGAGGGCTGCTGTGTGACAGGGGGGGGACAGGCCCAGGGAACCGACTCTCCAAGAGGCCCTCTCCTCCATCATGGGAGCATACCACCGCTCCCAGGAGACGATGGCTATGGTACTGGCCAGGTTCCAGGAGATCCAGGTACTGCAGGAGGAACAGTACATGGGGTTCAGAGAGGAACTGAGGAACATTAGTTCCGCAATGGGGACCATCGTCGTGGCCCTTAACCAGATAGTCACCACATTGCGGGACCATGTGGCACCACAAAGGGCCCCTGTCACTAGCCTGGACCAGGAACAGCCTACCACCTCCGCCGGCGCTAGTGGCCAGGAGGCCCCCACACAACGACAGGCCACCAGAACCCCACCTCCTGCAGAAGAAGAACCACCCCGCAAGCGGAACCTGAGATCTCACAAGAAGACAGAGTAGGATGCCAAGACCCCCGCCAGCAAACGATACCCCCTGATGTCATCCCACTGTCCCACATTGTCACCCTGTCCAACCTTGAACTGCCCCTGCTCCATCCTTCCACAGGCATATGGACAATGCACCTGTGCGACTGAGAACTGGACTCTACCATGGACATTACTCCACCATCACCCATCACCGTTTTACAATCATGGCCCGTATTTATACTTTTTTTAGCGCCGCATTTGCGCCGCTTTTTGACGGCTAACGGCGCAAACCTACAAAATACAATGGTATTTTGCAAGTTTGCGCCGTTTTTGCGTCAAAAAACGACGCAAATGCGGCGCTAAAAAAAGTATAAATACGGGCCCATGTTCCTAAATGTAGCACTTCAATTAAATCACTTATTGCACTTAAAAAATCTGGAGTCTGCTTGTATTTTGAACAAATGTATTAGACATAACAGTGCAGAAATGTTCAGTTACATTGTGATGACAACATACCACTGTCACACAGCTGTAGTCCATGGGCATACAAAGCAGAGGTCACGCAGTGGGGCCCACAGCTCTGAAAACGGAAGGGAAAGTCACAACTCAGTTAACAGGAACTGGGGGGGAACTGAGACAGTAGAGAGGCAGGAGACTTTAAGTAAATGTAAAATGGCGGGATTGATTCGTACCTGTGTGCTACTGAAAATACTGTTGTATCACTGTGTCCCTGTTGTCTGTGTCGTCCCCGTCGTCTTCCTCCTTTTCAATCTCCACAGGCTCCACAGCTGCTACAACACCACCATCTGGACCATCCTCCTGCAGGAAAGGCACCTGGCGTCGCAAAGCCAGGTTGTGAAGCATACAGCAGGCCACGATGATATGGCACACCTTCTTTGGTGAGTACATTAGGGATCCACCTGTCATATGCAGGCACCTAAACCTGGCCTTCAGGAGGCCGAAGGTTCTTTCTATAATCCTCCTAGTTCGCCCATGGGCCTCATTGTACCGTTCCTCTTCCCTTGTCCTGGGATTCCTCACTGGGGTGAGTAGCCACGACAGGTTGGGGTAACCAGAGTCACCTATTAGCCACACACGGTGTCTCTGTAGCTGTTCCATCACGTAAGGGATGCTGCTATTTCGCATGATGTAGGCGTCATGCACTGACCCAGGGAACTTGGCATTTACATGGGAGATGTACTGGTCAGCCAAACAGACCACCTGGACATTCATCGAATGATAACTTTTTCTGTTCCTGTACACCTGCTCACTTCCACTGGGGGGAACCAAAGCCACATGGGTCCCATCAATGGCACCAATGATGTTGGGGATATGTCCAAGGGCATAGAAATCACCCTTCACTGTAGCCAAATCGCCCACCTCAGGGAAAACAATGTAGCTCCGCATGTATTTCATCAGGGCAGACAACACTCTGGACAAAACCTTAGAAAACATAGGCTGAGACATCCCTGATGATATGGCCACTGTTGTTTGGAATGATCCACTTGCCAAAAAATGGAGTACTGACAGAACCTGCACCAGAGGGGGAATCCCTGTGGGTTGGCGAATGGGGGACATCAGATCTGGCTCCAGCTGGGCACACAGTTCCTGTATAGTGGCTCGGTCAAGTCTGTATGTCAGTATGACATGTCTTTCTTCCATTGTCGACAGGTCCACCAACGGTCTGTACACAGGAGGATTCCTCCATCTCCTCGCAAGTCCCAGCGGACGGTGCCTAGGAAGGACAACATGGAGCACAGAGTCAAGCAACCCACAGGTACGTAACCACAGCTTGCACTGTACACGATTCGCTATGCATTGAATGGCTTGTATGAGTGGCAATGCAAGGCCTAAGCCTGTGTGACGCAGTAGAAATTAAGCCATGTGGGCCCTTGAAATGGCGGCTGCCTGACCTGTGAAGTGTGACAATGGGATGTGAGGTCAATGCGCTGGCGTGGCACACCGTGGCGGTAGGCGGTCGAAGACCGCGGCGCAAAGCAGCATTGGTTAACATTGAACCCTATGGGTCTCAGGAGCCAATGACGATGTGCACCGGCGGTCGCGGTACGCACCGCCGCGGTACGCACCGCTGCGGGCGTGACCGCCATTTTCTAACTGCTTAATCACTCGAGACCTGAACATCCACAGGAGAGGACCTATACTGCAAGTGCTGATGTGACCTCGGTCTGGAAGATACAATGGCTGCTGCGACTGGGGAAAGGTCCCCTGCCTTCCCATCTGAGGAATTGGAGAAACTAGTGGATGGGGTCCTCCCCCAGTATGCGCTACTCTACGGTCCTCCAGACCAACAGGTAAGTACACAGGGAGCACGTAGTATGGGCTATGCCTGTGTTGAGTGGGGTGGATGTAAGATGGCGGGGAGGGGAGCGAAGGAGGAGTGCAACGCACGACAGATGAGAGCATGTACCACATGGCAAGGTTGGGGAGGGGGGGCCACTCACATCGCCCATGCAGAAAAGTGATGATATTTATTTTTCCACCCTGTACATGTCACATAGGTCAGCGCCCATCAGAAGATCGACATTTGGCGTGCCATCGCCAAGGACGTCCGGGCCCTGGGGGTCCACAACAGACGGGGCACCCACTGCCGCAAGAGGTGGGAGGACATCCGCCGCGGGAGCAGAAAGACCACCGAGGCTCTGATGGGGATGGCCTCCCAACGTAGGAGGGGTGCCAGTTGTCAATTGAACCCCCTGATGTCCCGGATCCTGGCGGTGGCCTACCCCGATGGGCGCGTGAGGACATCACAGCAGACACAAGGGGGTGAATATCAGCACATTCTGCTATATTAGCGCACAGTGGAGGTATCTGGGTGGGGGAGGAGGGCTGTGGCTATCTCTAGGCCAGGGCAGTTTCTGTAGGCTAGGCCCCTCCGTTAGGCATGGGCCTGTGCCCCCGCACCCCACCTCTGTAGGGTGATAAGTACAGATATCCATGGCCCTGTGTCACCTATGTGTGCAGTTGTCGTCCATACACTTGTTGGCCAAGTCACAATAATAGAGTAGTGTACCCCGAGTGCGCGGCGTAGTGCAGGGGGCTTCTGTGTCTGTCCTCTCCGCCAACGGTGGCGCCAATGCATGCACTCAACATGTCTTTCTTTCTTCTCCCCCCCCCTTTTTGTTGGTTTTCCTGTTCATGTGTGCATTAGCATCATCAGGCGGAGGAGAAGTGGCATCGGCGCACGAGGGAGCTGCATCTCACATGGCCCCGGAGGGCCCTGCAACCGATTCGGACTTAACCAGTGAGACGGAGGGCGAGGGGAGCTCCACAACGGGGACCCGTGGAGACGTCAGCGACACCGACACGTCCTCGGAAGGGAGCTCCCTTGTGGTGGCGGAACCATCCGTGCCCACCGCAACAACAGGTACAGCCGCCACCCAGCGCACCAGCTCCGCCCTCCCAGCAGCCCCTCAGCTTTTGCCCCATGCCCGCTTGGCCAGGAAGCCGGCCATCTCCTTCGCCCCTGGCACCTCAGGTCCTGCCCCAGTTACCCCTGCTGCCCTCAGTGAAGAGATCATTGACCTCCTCCAGACGCTTGGGCAGTCTACCCTTTTGAATGCCATCCAGGGGGTGGAAAGGGAGGTGCATCGGAGCAATGCATACCTGGAGGGCATTCATTCGGGTCAGGCTGCCCATCAGCGATCGTTCAACGCTCTGGCCTCAGCACTGACGGCAGCCATTGTCCCTGTCTCCAGCCTCCCTCCTCCAACTCCCTCCACCCAGTCCCACTCCCCTGTTCCTCTGCCTATCCCAGACACACCTACAGACCAGCCTGCACACACATCAACACCCAAGGGCAGCTCATCCAGACATAAGCACCACAGATCACACAAGCATTCACCCAAGCAACATCCACATGCAGACATGCCAACAGCCACTGCCTCCTCTGTGTCCCCCTCCTCCTCGTCTCCCTCCTCCCTCCCTGTGACGTCTCCACTCACACCTGCATGCACACCACCATCAGCCAGTACGTCCATCACCACCACACCCACCAGAACAGTCCGCACATGTGCAGTCACCACCCCCACTTCCATTTACACGTCCCCTGTGTCCTCCCCCAGTGTGTCTGTCACCCCCTCTTCCAAACCACACAAACGCAGGCAGCCACCCACCCAACAGCCATCCACCTCACGACAGCCTCCGTCACAAGCACCTGCACCCAAAGACAGCACACTTGACTCTCCTACAACCACATCCTCTTCCTCCACTCCCATACCCACTACAACTACCCGTCCCTGTCTTTCTAAATAGATTTTCCTTTCCAACCTTGACCTCTTTCCAACAACTGACCCACCCCCTCCATCTCGTAAGACTCCAACCAGCACCTCAGCCACCACAAGCCCTGCACCTACTAGGACCATCGTTCAGGGCTATTGGAGTCCACCAGCTCCTAGGGCAGGAACATCGGCCAGCAGCAAGGGGACAGCCAGCCCACCCCCTGGGAAAAGAATCAAAAAAGGGAAGGGCCGGCGCCACAGGCCTGAGACGGCTGCCCCTAAGGACACCAGCCTTGCACCGTCACCTGGCCCATCCACCAAGGGAAGCAAGGGCCCCAGAGATTCTTCCAAGGAGGGCAAGGGCCCCAGAGATTCTTCCAAGGGAGGCAAGGGCCCCAGAGATTCTTCCAAGGAGGGCAAGGGCAGCAGGGCGAAGAAGTCCGGCAGCAGGCGAGCTGCCCAGGAGGGCCCCACCAGCCCCATTTGGGGTGTGACGGTGGACACCCACGGGCCCAGGACTCCAGCACAGGAGGGCCCCGCAAGCGGAAGGTCGGATGGCGACTGAGCGGCAATTATTGGCCAGATCTGGTTCCCTAGGAACACAAAACAAGCACCGCTGAACAGGGCCCCGCCTTGAGAAGCACCGCTGAACAGGGCCCCGCCGTGAGAAGCACCGCTGAACAGGGCCCCGCCGTGAGAAGCACCGCTGAACAGGGCCCCGCCGTGAGGAGCACCGCTGAACAGGGCCCGCCGTGAGAAGCACCGCTGAACAGGGCATCGCCAAGACAAGCACAGCTGAACAGGGCCCCGCCTTGAGAAGCACCGCTGAACAGGGCCCCGCCGTGAGGAGCACCGCTGAACAGGGCCCCGCCAAGACAAGCACCGCTGAACAGGGCCCCACCTTGAGAAGCACCGCTGAACAGGGCCCCGCCGTGAGGAGCACCGCTGAACAGGGCCCCGCAGTGAGAAGCACCGCTGAACAGGGGCTGCCAAGACAAGCACCGCTGAACAGGGCCCCACCTTGAGAAGCACCGCTGAACAGGGCCCCGCCAAGACAAGCACCGCTGAACAGGGCCCGCCGTGAGGAGCACCGCTGAACAAGGCCCCGCCGTGAGAAGCACCGATGAACAGGGCCCCTGCCTTGAGAAGCACCGCTGAACAGGGCCCCGCCGTGAGAAGCACAGCTGAACAGGGCCCCGCCGTGAGGAGCACCGCTGAACAGGGCCCCGCCGTGAGAAGCACCGCTGAACAGGGCCCCGCCAAGGCAAGCACCGCTGAACAGGGCCCCGCCTTGAGAAGCACCGCTGAACAGGGCCCCGCCAAGACAAGCACCGCTGAACAGGGCCCTGCCGTGAGAAGCACCGCTGAACAGGGCCCTTCCTGTCAAGCACCGCTCTGCTGGGCACCGGCGTCTCAGAACCGCTCCGCTGGGCCCTTCCTGTCAAGCACCGCTCCGCTGGGCCCTTCAACTCAAGCACCGCTCCGCTGGGCCCTTCATCTCAAGCACCGCTCCGCTAGGCCCTTCCTGTCAAGCACCGCTCCGCTGCGCCCTTCCTGTCAAGCACCGCTCCGCTGGGCCCTTCATCTCAAGCACCGCTCCGCTGGGCACCGCCGTCTCAGAACCGCTCCCCTGGGCCCTTCCTGTCAAGCACCGCTCCGCTGGGCCCTTCAACTCAAGCACCACTCCGCTGGGCACCGCCGTCTCAGAATCGCTCCGCGGGGCCCTTCCTGTCAAGCACCGCTCCGCTGGGCCCTTCAACTCAAGCACCGCTCCGCTGGGCCCTTCATCTCAAGCACTGCTCCTCTGGGCCCTTCCTGTCAAGCACCGCTCCGCTGTGCCCTTCCTGTCAAGCACCGCTCCGCTGGGCCCTTCCTGTCAAGCACCGCTCCGCTGGGCCCTTCATCTCAAGCACCGCTCCGCTGGGCCCTTCCTGTCAAGCACCGCTCCGCTGGGCCCTTCATCTCAAGCACCGCTCCGCTGGGCACCACCGTCTCAGAACCGCTCCGCTGGGCCCTTCCTGTCAAGCACCGCTCCGCTGGGCCCTTCATCTCAAGCACCGCTGGCCCATTGGCAGGGCCGGATCTGTGTCGGGCAGGGCTTCACGAAGCACTCTGGCCAACATGCCTCCTCCATAACCAGTGGAGTCTGTAATCCACCTGATGGACTGTGGCTTTGCACTCCCCAGGATGGTATAGTGGGCAATCCACCCACTGTAGAGACTTGAGAGACTGTGACTTTGCACTGCCCAGGATGGTGCCGTGGGCATGGAGGCCCCTCGTGGATCTGGCGTCGTGGACTCATGTGGCTGAGGTGCCCCCCCTTCCCTTCCCCCTGAGTTGCCTGTTGTTTTATTATCTGATGCCCCAGCAGTGTTCTCTCCAATGGAATCGGGTCTCGTGTATGGGCTTTGCCCATGTGTTTATGCACATTTTCCCACGAACAATGGAATGTTGCCAATATGTGCCGGACTTTTGGACTATGTATATATTTTTAATGTTGTAATATATTTATTTTATAGATTTGATATTTCACTTAAGTTCAACTATACTATAATATACTTCATTTTAATGATCTTTATATTTTGTCTTTGCATTATTCCGGGGGGTTTGGGGGCTGTCACTCTGAGTTGTTGCTCTGCATTGGTGTGTAGGAATTTGGTGGTGGGGTGGGGTATGTGTGTCGTGTATGTGTGTGCCCGTAACCTTTTCTCCTCCCCCTCCCCTGTGTCGTAGGTGCAGTACTCACCGTTGTCTCCTGCGGCGGCGTTCGTGCTCCTGGTAGAGGAGCAGGTAGACAATAGCTGGTAGGATGTTTAATTCGGGTTCCATGCTGTCCAGATTCCTCGTGGAGTGTATAGAGGTGAGCGTTTTCCCGTTCGTGCTCTGTTTCCACCGTGTTTTTATCGGCGGGGCTCCCGCCCCGGAAAAGGTGGCGGATTGGTGGGTCGTGATAGGTGTGGGCGGTACATTGTCTGCCGCCTGTCTGTTGGCGGTGACCGCTGCGCTGTTTGTTTGTCCCGCCGTGGCGGTCAGAGTGTTAAAGTGGCGGGCTGTGTTGGCGGTTCCCGCCAGGGTCAGAATTCAATTTTTTTTACCGCCTGCCTGTTGGCGGGTTGGCCGCCGCTTTAACACCGACCGCCAGGGTTGGAATGACCCCCATAATCAACATCAGTGGCGGTCAGAGACGTTGCCCATTGAATCCAGCGTGGATGTAATGCCTTAGCGTTTGGAACGCTCGCTTTAGTGACAGCCTCTAAGGCCGGTACCGGGGAGACAACAATAATGCGCTTCCCCAGGGCAAGTGGCCTCTCCTTTATGACGGCCATCTGAACTGCTGTCAGAATTTTTTCAGTAGGAGCAAAACGTTTATCTGCATTTGAGTACAAATGTGATTTGTATGCTATCGGCACTGTGTCACCCTCATTAAAGGTGACATAGGTAAATCCAAGGGCACCAGCTATTATTCTGATGACCAAATTTGTTTTATTGTCACGTGTGTACAAGTGTCTAGCCTCCAGCATGTCTCGTTGTATGTCCCTAAGGATGTGTGTGTGTTCAATTGTCCATCTCCTGCTAGAAAAATTGGGCTGAATTAAGTCATATAGAGGCTTGACGCGTTCAGCATAATCTGGAATGTATGTTCTGCCAAAATTAAAGAAACCCAGTAATGACTGTAATTTCTTAAGCATGTTTGGAGGCTGTAGCTGAGCACACTTCTCTAGGAAGTGCGGGGCCAGGCTCTTCCCCTCGTGTGATAGCTCATATCCTAGGAACAATACACTAAGAAAGGCTATCTTGCTTTTCTTAAAATTAAATTTATATCCGAAGGCAGCAAATCCCAGAATTATCCGATCGACCCTTGCAAGATGAATGTCAAGGGTGTCATCAGTGAGATAGATATCATCCACATAGGATAATGCCTCGGAATCAAGCTCGTGCAAGATAGATGTCACACGGGCCGAAAACAGTCCTGGGCTGTTTTTATAGCCTTGGGGTAAACGACAAAAGCGTTTCTGAGAGCCAAAGGAAAATGCACTTAGGTCTCTACTGTCACGTGCTAAATTCTGGCAGAAAAATCCATTAGATATATCCAATGTAGTTTTGTATTTTTTACGCACTATATTATTAATCAGCGCTGTGCTGTGTGAATTTTGTATAGCATATGTGCGTGTATGACTATTCAAGTGTCTATAATCAACCACTATTCTATATGAATGATCAGGTTTCGTAACGGGAAATAGCAGATTATTCATTGCCGATGTACAGTGCTCAATTACTCCCTGGTATTCAAGTTGTGACAGTATCTCCGTCACTGGAGCTTTTGCTTCATGTTTAACAGGGTACTGTGGCTGCGGGTGTGGTGTAGATCTAACGGGAATAACATGACAAGGAGAGTTCTTGTCCCAACCTATATGATTACGGTATAATGCAGGTGCTTGCGCTAAAGCCCAATCAGCAGCATAGCCTTTTTTGTCTGCCTCCGGAACAAGATCTGAGAAAGAAGGCAAAATGACATCTTCCCCTTGTGGGAGCTTGCGGACATGTTCAGGTGGCCAGTCCCTCTCAGCCAACAGGATATCACTAGTAAGTTCATCCCAGAATATTACACTAATAATGCGTTCCACGTCTCCCTCTATCTGAATTGTTAAATCATAAACCCGATCGGGTGGGAGAACGCGGCCATCCGCCGTTTCAACTGCGATATAATCGCTAGTTGCTGTCGCATCCAGATGATCTTTCAGACTCTGGCGACATATCGTGACCTCTGCCGCGCTGTCCAACAGATTCACTGCCCACCTTTTGTTCCTCAACAGTGTTCTCAATACTACTGGCATTTTTAACTGTCAGTGCTGCCACTTTCTTCTTTTTAAACTGTGGCTTTTGCTGAGGAGTCTTTTCTTCTTTTTTAATGGTAGACTGCGGCGAGTCTTTCTTTTCTTTCACGTATTCCAGGCGTCGATCTTGACGGCCCCCTCTCTCGCTACGTTTATCCGGTGCGTCCTGAAAGGAACGAGAAGGACATGAATCAGTATATCTGTCCGGAGTTCAAATGTTATCCCTATTCCTGAAATTATATCTCCTGTCGGAGTACTCCGGATGCGGAGAATCAGCTCTTTTATTTCTCCTATCCTTGAAATCTTTTTGTTTGTCCCAGCGTTTTTTAGAGCCCTCTTGTGCTTGCTTTGTACCTTCCTTATGGGTGGTACTCAGTATGTCAAATTTTTTAGGTTTGGCTCCCAGCCCATCCCGTCCTATACTAGTATAGGTATCAGATATTATTTTCGGTAGCTGTCTCTCTTGTTCCTGGTGTGGAGTTTCCCGGAGACGCTGGCGTATCGCCAGTGCCACTGCTTCCCCTTTAATATTACTTAATATGATCGAGGAGATGACGTCAAAGTTACGCATCAATTTCATCCCCAGATCTAGGGCCGGTGCAGCCCCATGCTCATTTTGTATTTGTTTCAACACTTCCGGTAAATTGGCAAGTGTAGGGGTACCATGTGTGGTAGTATAAACGGCAGCGAAGACTGTACCCCATGTGGCACATTCATCCACCGAGGGAACCATCCCGAATGGCAAGCACATAGTGAGCAATCTATGTTTCTCCTGTGGCCCCGTATGGGGGAACACAGCTTCCAGCTGATTTGTTTTCTGAGCAATCCAGAACGGTATTTTTTCTCGATCCGAGGGCACTTTACCCATAATGGTATGCACCGTTTGTGGATTAATACCAGTAGCCAATTGATATCCACCAGCTACTGGCGGTGCTGGATGCGCTGGTGTAGTGTTCAATGTTCGCATTACGAACTGGACTAATCGTCTATATAATGCCACTAATTTGTTATATAATATCCTTAAATCTACAATCGGCATAGTCTGTATGCCTGGGTGAGGTGTATATGTGGCAAACATGGGCCACGTAGGCCCTTCATTACTTAAAGGACCTAGCCTCACCCGTCGCAGTATATGTGGTAGGGCGCCTTCAAACCAGTTGTGATGCTCTTGAAATGTGAGCGATATTTCATGATACTGGTATGCTTCGTACCTTACGGGTACGTCCGCAATGTCATAAGTGTGAAATGTGTGCGTTCGTTGGTCAGCCTCAGGAAAGGCAACCCAACAGTAAAATGTTTCTGTTTGGTATGCTTCAGTTGCTTCTATTATTAGAGTAACATCCCCGCCCTCTTCCGTAAGGCCATGCGCTAATAAATGTTGTGTAAGTGCATGTCTAGCATTTGCAGGAATGTCTATAGTATTGGCCATAGTTGTTTAGAGAAAACGGAACACCAAAATAGGGGAAGTTTTTCCTTTTATGAGTTCGAGCTCGAACAACCTACAGCCTAATTAGGTGTTTACCTGTTTGGCTGAGGAGGATTCTCCCAAAGACGACGGACGTCTCTGTATAATGGTACTGAGGGTACCTATTGTCTGTGAGACAGTGATAGTCAGGGCATCCGTAAATTAGTGCCTAAACACCAACGTTGGGCGCCATGTCGTAGTTTGGACTCTTGCTCTGAGCAAGACTGCTGGTCTCAGGATGACAGTACTTTCATTTGTAGGTAACTAAGTTTCTTCCTACAACTAGTTGTAACTGTTGTCCAAACCTTACCGGCTTACTAGCAGTACTTCACCAGAAACACAATAGTAAAAAGGTGATTTGTAGCAGTCGCTTACGCGTGGACTCAAAATAAGATCTCTCAGGGTTGTCGTGGTTAAACGGAAATTACCCTTTTCTCACAGATTATTATGTCTCATACAAACAAAGGCAATAACACAGATGCAGTGAAGTTATAATAGCTTTTTATTTAACATAACTGCAATTTGTGATAAGTTGCATGAATTGCAATGATTAGGATAATGAATATACCAAGCAACAGTATTGTGAAGAGGAGAGTCATTGTTATAAAGACCCCCACCATTATGCAATATATGACAGAAATATATGTATAGGTACAAAAATGGAATAAGCCCTAATACCCTAAGGAGAGTAGGTCTAACCTCCTACCTAAAAAAGGAGAGCTGGGTTCGTTAAACCTAATCTGCCAAAGCCGTGTCCATGAGAGGAGCCCCCAACCCTCGTTACCTTGGAATGAGGTCTCTATCTCAGACTCCGCAGGGACACGAAGACTGGGTCAGTGTCAAGATGACTGCAGCATCGGTATCAGCGATGGTGGCGATGCCCTCTGGTCGGAATCCCTCTGATTATCTGTGTAAAAGTGTGTTGTATTTATACAGATCTACAAGGTCCCTTGACATAAGTGTTATTCATAACAATAGATAACAGGCATGCTTGGGACAGCAATTAATATCAACAATCCCTCGAAAGTATAGAGAGGGAAAATCCCTAAGTGTGAATGCCTACTGTATGTTTGTCTTTCGTGCTTGATCTTGACGCCTTGACGCAGTGACACTGATAATAGAACCCACAACAAGTGGCCTAACTATAAACAAGGCCGCCATCTTAAAGGAAATAAATAATTAAATGGAGCAAGCTAAGTAGGTTAAAAGTCACTGGGTGACGGGGGCACGAGTTTACAAGCCTACGGCTAAGCTAACTCCTGTTGTCCCGTTAAAACAAACCAGGATTCACTACAGTATGGGATTCTAACCTATTCACTCCCATTGATCCCTCAACCAGCTCAGTCATCTCTGTAGCCAGCCTTACACAATCAATTCGCTCTTCACCCTTGGATGTGTTTCGTGGGGTATTCAGACTATCTAACCACTCATTTAACTGCTGTGCTGTCAGTCCCTGTAATGAAACATTACTTGTATTGGGCAATGGCACCTGTTGTATCACTGCTCCTGGAGTTTGCTCTGACTTACACTCGGGCCATTTACAGCATCGGGAAGTGCAACAAGTGACTAAGGTCCATAAATGGTCTAGATCCATCAAAGGTCTGACACATAGATGAAACCACCTGCACATGCTCTCTCACCCCCCTCCTCAAGAGGCTTTGTGACATTTCACCCTGTTCCCCTGTAAAAGGCTTCTTCTGCGCAAACAATGTTACCGTTGGACCAACAGTAATTGGCTGCTCTGACACCCGCCTTTTGTGGAAGGGCTACTCCCACACTCTTATTCATTACTGGTGTCACATCTGACTGTGTCCCTGTCATTAGTGTAAACTTCGGCAAACCCTGTGGCTGTGCCTGAGGCATCAACATTGAAGTCGGTTCAGTCTGAACTAGCATCGGCCTCGGAACCACTTGCTCCGCATGTACCACTAAGTTCGAGGTTGTCTCGAGAATCGGTATCTCTGGGTAAATTCTCTGTACCGGTGGTGGGTGCATCTGCGCTTGGACTACCGATGTAGTCACTGCGTTAGGAGTACTCTGCACTACCCCTTGTACCTGTCCATTATCTGCTTGCACTGGTCCCGCTGTCCCCGACACTTGAGCTGGGGTATTTGGAGCAGAACTAGTACTTGGACCCCCCTCATCCACCAAATATGGTGGAGGTCGGTCCCTCAACATCTGAGTAATAAGATCCTCGACATCCGAGTCTTCTTCTACTAAGTAAGACGTTTTCTTCTTTTTACTCCCTGACAAACTCTTATCACTTTTGCTAGTCTCCTCTTTCCCTTCCAGTTCATCTTCCTCTGTGATAGCAGGAAACAACTTAACATCCTGCAATGTCGTTGTTCTCCACCTCTTCTGTTCCCAATCCGATCTTGCCCCTGCTGGAGCCTTCTCTACCTTTCTTATTCTCCTCTGGAATTTGATTTCTTGCTGCTGTCTCGCCATGAGCTCCCAAACTGCTAATGCCTCAAACTGTGCTAGTCTCGGAAGAGGCTTTGTCTCATACAATGTCATCCGCAATGGATCCCAAATTCTCACATTAAACATTCCATGCTCTGGAAACACTAAAGCTCCATGTTTCTCGGTCAATTTGCACCATTGCTTTAATCAAAGACATGGCGCAACACCTCGCTTCTTCATCTCAATATAAGCCAGAGAATTTCCCGGTGGGGTAGGCTCCCCTACTGTAGCTTTAATGTATGTATCACTCTTTATGGCACTCCTAAATGCTTTGAAAAACTTCATCTTTTCTATCCTTGTGTATTCAAATCAATTAAGGAAATGACTTCTACTCCAAAGATTCCCTTCACCCACTTTCTCAACCAATTATCTCTAATGGACAGCTGCCAATCCTCTCGCTACTCTTCTTACTAACCAACCTATCCCAGCGCGGCTCACTCTGATGTCATACTCACACACTGCGGCTGACAAAGACTTGCAGGTCATTCTCCTCATCTTCAATTCACACAAAACTAATGCAAATTACTGTGAGCACTAAGCAGAAACCCAATAACCAAAACAAATCAGCTGGTTTACTACAGGAAGGTACACAATTGCTTCAGAGACCTTATGGATTTTCACTGATGGCTCTTTCGCTCAAGCAGCTATTCCTCTTTCTCAGTCTCCCACATTCGCAAGCAAAATTCGACCCGCAAATTTTACTCTCAACTGATCAATGGGTCTGTCCTGGTGCACATAGGACTCGCCGAGTCTCAGTCGAAATTTTCTCTTACTCACTTAAATTACACACTGTCCTGGTGACCACACCTGATCAACCTACTAAACCAGACAGATTACAACAAATAACCAAGTGTCTCCTACACTTGTCAATATACTCCAGAGTCTTAGACCATGCAGGGTCTGTACATCACCAACAACCACGTGGACAATTTTGGAGCACAAAGCACCACACACATGTGAAGTTCGACCACTTCCCTACTCTCATACTGTGGAGTACGCACACTCCTACTAAACCTCAACTGGAGTATGCAGACTCCCTTCTTTCCTCACACATTTCACAATTCACCTGTGATTTGCATAAGCCTTTGCAAGCACAATCTATCACTTTCACACTATTACTAAAATGCCAAGAACATACCCAACTCTACTTGCAGGATCCAGGATCTGGCGAAGTCATTTCTGGGCTTAAGGCAACATCATTCTTGCTATAATTGCCATTACGAAAAACAAAATCCAAATCACAATAATAATCGACAACTAACTCTAATTCAAACTACCACCATAACCATCAGTCACCACATAACTAGTTCTCCAAGGAAAATAACCATCAAGCTGCTACCAAAAGTTGCTAGTACGCCCGGTTCTTAAGGACTAAACTTATAAGGGGACGCGTATAGGTTGATGAACCTTTTGATCCGCATGGAGTATCCTAGCTACGGTGTAACCAATGTTCATCAATAATCAATACACAAATCAATAACCATTATGCAAAACATTAATCAACAGTTTATAACATCGTCCCATGATGTTCAGTCATGAATAATCACCACTCAATATAGGTTTTATTGATTTTATTTCCCTATTAGTTACAATACTAAGGCGGTCATTCTGATGCCCGCCATGCGGTCACCGCCAAATGGCCGCTCCGCGGTCAGGAGACCGCGGATGCCATTCTGCCTTTCCCGCTGGGCAAAGCAGACAGTGAAAATCTTCATGGGGCCCTGTTAGGGGGCCCCTGCACTGCCCATGCCAGCGGCATGGGCAGTGCAGGGGCCTCCAGGGGCCCCACGACACCCGTTCCCGCCATCCTGGTTCTGGCGGTGTAAACCGCCAGAAACAGGCTGGCGGGAAGGGGGTCGGAATCCCCATGGCGGCTGGAGGATTCCCTGGGCCAGGGGAAAATCCCCTTTTCTGACCGCGGCTTTACCGCCGCGGTCAGAATGGCCCTGGAAGCACCGCCAGCCTGTTGGCGGTGCTTCCGTTGCCCTCCACCCTGGCGTTCATAGACCGCCAGGGTTGGAATGAGGGCCTAAGTCATGCAGTTAATTCAAACTTCATTCAATGCAAATCTATATTAATTCATTAGAAGGTGCCAAAAACATAATCTAATCAAAACTTGCATCAGAGTACATTCTAAAGCAGTAGCATAAGTCAAATAATTGAATCAGGAATGAATAAGTCGATATGAATAGCGAAGTTCAGCAAATCAGTTTGTTAATCAATTGTCTCTGCGTTTGTCAATGTCATAAATTAGAGACCTAATGTAACCCAGATTAGCATCTGCATGTGGGACTTCATGAGAAAATAGTTTTAGAACATAAATTTGAAAAAACATCTAGCTAAGAGAAAAACTTATGAAAACAGAGCAGTTGGTACCTAGAAAGAAAAGGCACAAAAGTTAATTCAGTCACATTGTCATAGCTACCTATCCACGATATGGATCAGCAACAAAATCAGTCTTCGACTTCAGGTCATCAATCGATCAGCATCTCATAAGGCTCTCAAGAGAATAAGCCCAATGACGGAATCTCAAATCTCTTCGAACATCCACGCCTAACCTCTAACATCTCTCTGAAGTTTTCTCCCTTTGTCATGACATTATATCAGCGTCGCCCAGACTATCCCCCAATTCCTAATTGGTCAAATAATCACCAGTTATGACTCTGTCCAATTATCTTAATTTTCCAAATCTATGAAGTCTTAATATTGCACAGTTCTTAGGATGTTGATTGGTTCACTGTACGATGTCCTCATCGTTCGTCAGGTATCGAAAATGTTGCATCTTCTTCTCCAGTCTGTGTCTCCATTGTTCAAGTCCTGGGAAAGTACATCCAGTATGCTTTACACGGGTTTAGTTACAAACTTTTATTCTGTCATCTCCTGTTCATGGTTCACGCATAGGATTTTAGCTGAGCTGATTTTCTTAAACAATGAGAGGTTCATGGTCAGTGTACCACATTAGCTTTTTCTACATTGCACGTTAATATTCGACTTCTGCACAAGGCCTGGCAACACTAGGCCACAACCTCAGCTAAGTTAGCTCTACAATATAATGCAAAACATACGTTATATTCTCAATATGACATACTACTACATTGTTTTCTGTGCCTTTTCAACATTTCACATGTTTAGTTACTTTTTTGATATAATTTGTGAGTGGTGGCAGCCATTCTTCGAGGGCACATTTTCAAACGTACACATTATTTTTCTACGTTAATTACTCAAACTACTTAAACATTAATTAATAATTTCTAATTAGTATTTCTGCATTATCACAGGGCAGCACTTCAAGCCTTCTTGCTGCACTGCCCTGTGTCAAAAATAAAGGGCCCAAATGCACTGTATCTACAAGATACAGTACATTCCTGTCCTTGTCCGCTGCGCTAGTGCAAAATGGGCTGCCCTGCGCCAACACAGGTACTCTTGCACCATATCACAAGGATGTCTGTGGTCCATGAATTATTGTTTTTGTGCAAGAAGGGTTACCTTTCCACAGAGAAACCAACACAAGAGGCATTTTCCTTTATGTGTGCTGCAGAATGCAGCACACATGAAAAAAGGGAAAAATGAGGAAAAATAAAAGTATATCTCCTTACTGCACCTCCCTTACGTCTCTCCTGGGGAGAAGTAGGCTTTTGATGCATTTCTTAGGTTTACAAATCCTTGTAAATCTGGGAATGTGTCAAAGTCCATGAGTGTTGTGTGGGAACAGCCCCCGCAACACCCATGGAATGCCTCTTTGATGTAGAGTAAGACAACACAGCGCCTTGTGCACGCAAAGTGGCTTTGGGTGGTCTTGTTGATATGGCCCGCAGCCTGCGCCATCGGTATGTCAAAAAAAGTGATGTACTGGTGGAACAAGTAGCTTCTAAATATGGCCCTTGTCCCTAGATGTAATATGATATAAAAGAGATATACAGAAAGAGAGAGGACATAAATGTGTTCAAGCAGTTACATCCAAGTATTCAGTGATTATAATGGAATTCAAGATATTATGTACAAAACAGAGCGCTGCTACTGAATTAAAATATAGCTTAAGGTAATTACAAAAATAATGTAACTATTTTATGAGGTACAAAATAAACTAAACAATATGAAAAATTATATTTCCATTGCACAGGCACCAAGATTGCAAACCCAAATTAAACAGCACAACACAAAAAAGCCAAGCATAAAAACATAAAGATCACCTAAATGGATTATCTACATTTGTTTAAATTTGAAAATGGCGACTAAGAAAAAACATGAATTTAAACTTAAGTACCTGAAACATTACTCCTTCTCAAAAGTAAAATGAAAAGATTAATAAAAAGAACAAAAATAACAACCTCCAACAAACATAAATCCTATCAACACAAAAAATGAAGCTTCAAAATGTAAATTAATAATAGAAATCATTATAAAAATGTAATATATTTTCAGTAACCAACAGCTATAATGTAACTTATATCACAAAAGATAAAACTAATAATAAGATATATGAGATAAACCTATTGTAAAGAAATCACTTTTCTTGAAATAAAGCATTGGTCATGTAAATGCACCAAATGTTAGTCAAATGCTTGCTATGCCAGGGCACCACCAAAGAAGGTATGATTGAAAGTGTAAGGAAACACAATCACCCAATACAAGTGACTGAAATTCAAGTTAGAAATGTCCTGCAGGATGTAAGAGAAGTAGCCACAAGTTCACAAGAGAAGTATTAAAAATACAATTTTCCAAATTCTTTAAGAGCTTCTTGGCAACCCTTTGCCACAAAAAATATTAAAAAAATTAAAAGTAGAGATGGATGGTTGCTTGTGAAAATTCTTAACACTAATAAACAAAAACAAGCAATTACAATCCCTAAAAGTCACTATTAATTTTAAACAAGCTATGATTTCAACAATTCTAAACGTGTACCCCACATAACAATGCAAGTGTGTTACCACAGCATTATCAAAGTATATGGAGACTGTTTAAAAAAACAGCACTCCATCAAATGCAGAACTAGAACGTGCAGTAAAAATGAATTCAGTACGGCATTGCATGTTCCTGTCACAGAAATAACAAAACACAATGATATATTAATACTAATAATACCCATGCTATTTATAAATGAAAATAAACTCTCACCAATAAAGGACTATTTTAAAGACACTTGGGCCCATATTTATCCTTTTTATGTGCCGCATTTGCGTCATCTTTTGATGCAAAAGCAGTGCAATCTTACAAAGTACAATTATATTTTGTACGTTTGCGCCACTTTTAGATCAAAAGATGACGCAAATGCGGCGCAAAAAAAGTATAAATATGGGCCTTGGTTTGACTGTCTGTACCAATCAAGATGCATGAACAAACCCATATTTAACATTCCTTGTTGGAATGTCTATTCTACACCATATATCAAGAAACAAAAAATAACAATGAAGAGCAAGGATGGCACAATATCTTCTAAGGAGCACTTGGCAGAGTCCCCCATACACTCTACCCATTTTTGGGATTACTAAAAAAACCAAATCTACCAAGAACTAAGACAACAACAATCGCTAACTGATAGAAATGGGGTCTTTGGTTGGCAGTCAGGTTACCCCCTGTCTAAGCAAGGACCCTCTCCCTAGTCAGGGTACGTCCACACAATCCAAATTATCCTGTGCCCATCCTCTGGCAGCCTGGCACTGAGCAGTCAGGCTTAACTTAGAAGGCAGTCTGTAAAGTAATTGTGCAATAAATCATGCAATAACACAGTATAACCACTACAAGAATGCACAACACAGGTTTAGAAAAATAAGGAATATTTATCTTGTTAAAATGAGGTCAAAATAATCAAGATTTGCAAGAAGTACAAGTTGAATTATGAATTTCAATAGTTGAAAAATAGTCTTTAAATAAGCAAACAAACAGTTAATGCTTGGTTTGTCTAAGTACCTGGTGTGCGTCAAACATTACATGCACAGGGATCGCAGAGGAGGAAGTTGTGTAGAAAAAGAAAGGGTGTGCATCAGATTTTCTGGCACGCACAGACAATGCATTGTTTATTTTCCCGCAATACAGGACTTGCCTCGTTTCTTCGATGTTCGGGTTCCTCACTGCAGTGCGGGGATCTCTGTTGCACCTAGGGACGATGAGTGGAAATCCTGGGTGTTCGGGACGAAGTCACAGGCTTGCGTCATTCCAGTAGCACTTTGCGTCAGATTTTCTGTCACACAGCAGGCGCTGGGTAAATTCCCCATCCAAGAGTCGTGCTGCGTCGTTCCGGCTGGCTGTGTGTCGATCCAGTGATCTATGTGGCAAATTTCCAGTTCGCAATGCAGGCACTGCGTCTATCTTCACTTGGGAAATCGGGTTGCGTCATTCCTGTTCGGCTGTGCTGCAATATGCTTGTTGTGGTGCAGACTGTGTGTTGAATTTTCTGCGCACAAGGATTTCTTTGCAGAAGGTAAAGTCTTTTTGGCCCTGAGACTTCAGCAACAGGAGGCAAGCTCTATCCAAGACCTTGGAGAGCACTTCTCAGCAGAGTCAGAGTCCAGCAAGGCAGCAGGGCAGCAGCAGTCCTTTACAGCAAAGCAGTCCAGATGAGACCTTTGGGCAACCAGGCAGCTTCTTCTGACAGGTTGCAGGTTCTGGTTCAGCATTTCTTTCCTAGGAGGTATCTTGTCAAGAAGTGTCTGAGTTGGTAGGGTCAGAGACCTGGTTTAAATACCCAAATGTGCCTTTGAAGTGGGGGAGACTTCAAAGAGTGGCTTAGAAGTGCATAAGGTCCCCTTTCAGTTCCATCCTGTCTGCCAGGTTCCAGGTAGGGGGTTTGGCAGTCCATTGTGTGAGGGCAGGCCACTGTCCTTTGACATGTAAGTGGCAGAACCTCCACCCTCCCAGCCCAGGAAGACCCATTCAGTATGCAGATGTGTGCAGGTGTGACTAAGCATCCTGTGTTTGGGGTTGTTTGAGTGAAATGCACAAGGGAGGTTTCAACTAACTCAGCCAGACATGAATTGTAAGGCACAGAAGGATTTAAGTGCAGAGAAATGCTCACTTTCTAAAAGTGGCATTTCTAACATAATAGTATTAAATCTAACTTCACCAGTCAGCAGGAGTTTGTATTACCATTCTAGCCATACTAAATATGATACTGTTACTCCTTTCAGATCAGAATCTACCACTCAAACAGTATATGAGGTTAGCCCTAATGTTAGCCTTTGAAAGGAGCAGGCCTCACAGCAGTGAAAAATGAATTCAGGAGTTTTACACTACCAGGACATATAAACTACACAGGTGTATGTCCTGCCTTTTATCTACATAGCATCCTGCCCTATGAGTTACCTAGGGCCTTCCTTGGGGGTGACTTATATGCAGAAAAAGGGTCTTTTAAGGTTTAGCAAGTGATTTTAAATGCCCAGTCAAATTGGTAGTGAAACTGCACACACAGGCCTTGCAATGGCAGGCCTGAGACATGGATAAGGGGCTACTTATGTGCGTGGCATAATCAGTGCTGCTGGCCCACTACTAGCATTTAATCTACAGGCCCTGAGAATATGTAGTGCACTTTACTAGGGACTTATAAGTAAATTAAATAAGCCAATGTCACCATATTTTAAGGGAGAGAGCGTATGCACTTTAGCACTGGTAAGCAGTTGTAAAGTGTGCAGAGTCCTAAAACCAGCAAAAATAGTGTCAAAAAGGGAGGGAGGCAGGCAAAAAGTGGAGGGTGACCAACCTAAGGCTGTCAGTTCGAACACTAACACAACTAACATAATAAATATCGAAACACACTAAACAAATGCATGAAATGCTAGCACTCAAAGTGTGACTTTTTACCATTAAGCAAGGCTGACCCTGTGTTGAAACAATAGCCAGAACACCACTGTTAAAATATCGCCAGGCAATATCACAAACTAAGGGCCTCATAACAAGTTTTGTTGTTCCGGACCACCAAGGTGGTGGTCCAACCTTCATCGATCTGGCAGATTTGACTGCCGTATTACGAGTTTGCATGTTGTACCAACAGAAGAGCTCAAGCAGCCAGCCAGCACCACCAGGCAGCACAGATCACCCACGGTCACGAGGAAGCACAAACAGGCCCGCACTGCCTGAGTTTCTGCCAAACTCATTACGAGGTTGTACAACGTCAATGTGACTGTGGCAGTCCAACCACCATATATCAGAAGGCTGCAATGGACAGTATAAAGGGAGACACTCACCTGCAGGAAGCCTTATTTGTCCGGTGCCACCAGTGAGCCCTTCACGCACATCATGCCTCTGTTGATGGTCTTTAAAACTACAATGAAGTCAACCTTGCAGTGGACACAAACAGCTGGAAGTACACACACCTACCTGCATCACCAACCTTAAAAACAGCTTGTAGAGCCAGTGAACACATCATAAGGAGGGCACAGCACAGGCAGCAGGTACACTTGGCATACAACACACACTCTCAAACATACATCAGCACGGACCCTAGACAGTCACAATATGCAAAATTTAGTCAGTACACTCACACTGCACTGCAACACTACACAAATGCACACAGCCTCAGCCACAGGGACAGTGAAGGCTACACAACATTGTCTCATACATTAACAAGAATACACCCACAGCACATATACAACTACAACCCACACACTCACGTTCCACACTGGCCAAGGACTGTCATACATATAACACATATATATATATTGGTGTGGCATGCCACACATTAACACCACTAGTAAACAACTCTGCAATGGACACACACATCACAGCACAATGGAAGAACAATCCCATGCACTAAACACAGAGACACAAAAAGACCAAGAACAACATGACAACTATACTTTTAGAAATGGGGTCTTTGGTTGGCAGCCAGGTTACCCCCTGTCCAAGCAAGGACCCTCACTCTAGTTAGGCTAATGGAGAATCACAGTCAGTTAACCCCCGCTCACCCCTTGGTAGCTTGGCACAAGCAGATAGGCTTATCTTCAGAAGCAATGTAAAGTATTTGTAAAAACACACGCAATAATACAGTGAAACACTACAAAATAGACATCACACCAGTTTAGAAAAATAAGTAATATTTATCTAAATCAAATATTTATCTAATCAAATAGGTAATACTTATATAAACCAAAACAACAGAAATTCAAAATACACAAGTCAAGATATGAATTTCAAAAGAATAAGGGCCTGATTCTAACTTTGGAGGACGGTGTTAAACCGTCCCAAAAGTGGCGGATATACCACCTACCGTATTACGAGTCCATTATATCCTATGGAACTCGTAATACGGTAGGTGGTATATCCGCCACTTTTGGGACGGTTTAACACCGTCCTCCAAAGTTAGAATCAGGCCCTAAGAGTCTTAATCCGTAGAAAACAGTGAAAATGCTGTTGTCACATAAAGTATCTGGTTAGCGTAAAAAATAAAGCCCCACGACGAGAGTGGGACAGAAAAGGGTAGCGATGCATTGATTCCTTACTAACAAGTGAGGCTGTGCTTCGTTTCGTTCTCTGGTCGGGTCAGCGATGCGTCGTTTTTCTCCCTTGCAAGACAGCGATGCGTTAATTTCCAGATGGGGCACATCGGCTCCACAAAGTGTCTGGATGACTTTGACGCCCAGGGATGGTGCATGGAAAATCCTGTCACACGGTATCAGAAAACCGCGCTGCAAGGGGTTTACATCGTTATCAGCCTCCAACGCGGGTGTTGCGAGTCGTTTCTCCTGCTGCGATGCAGGTGGAGCATTGCTTTCAACTGCAAATCCGGCGGTGCATCATTTATCAGCCACGTTGCGGAAGGTGCATCGAAAAGTTCCCTGCACAGCGTTCTGTGTGTGGATTTTCAGTTCTTGTTTGCCAACGTCAACTTTCAAGGGCCTAGGCACTGGATAGGGCAGCACTTAGCAGGGCAGGAGTTTCAGCAGAGAGTCCAGGTGCTGGCAGAGGAAGTCGTTGATGGCCCTGAGATTTCAGCAACAGGAGGCAAGCTCAATCCAAACCCTTGGAGATTCTTCTCAAGTAGGAATGCACATCAAAGTCCAGTCTTTGTCCCCTTTCACAGGCAGAAGCAGCAACTGCAGGATAGCCCAGCAAAGCACAGTCACAGGCAGGGGCAGCACTTCTCCTCAGCTCTTCAGCTCTTCTCTTGGCAGAGGTTCCTCTTGAATCAAGAAGTGATCTCGAAGAAATCTAAATTTGGGTGTTTTGGGTCCACTACTCATACCACTTTCTGCCTTTGAAGTAGGCAAACTTCAAAGGAAAGTCTCTGTTGTTCACAAAATCCAGCATTGCCCAGGCCTGGTCCCAAATACACACTAGGGGGTTGGAGACTGCATTGTGGGAGGGCAAGCACGGATCCTTTAAATGTATAGGTGACCAATCCTCCCTCCACACTATCACAGATGGCCCATCAGGATATGCAGGCTACACCATAGCTCCCTTTGTCTCACTGTCTAGAGGAGATTCACAAACAACCCAACAGTCAAATTGACCCAGACAGGGAATCCACAAACAGGCAGAATCACTGAATGGTTTAAGCAAGAAAATGCCCACTTTCTAAAAGTGGCATTTTCAAACTAACAATCTAAAAAACAACTTCACTAAAAGAAGTTCAGAGATCCCATACTCCATATTTCTATCTGCTCTCAAAGGGAATCTACACTTTAATAATATTTAAAGGCAGCCCCTATGTTAACCTATGAGAGAGATAGGCCTTGCAACAGTGAAGACTGAATTTAGCAATATTTCACTGTTTGGAAATGTAACACACATCAGTACATGTCCCACCTTTAACATACACTGCACCCTGGCCTGGGGGCTACCTAGGGCCTATGTTAGGGGTGCCTTATCTGTATGAAAAGGGAAGGTTTAGGTCAAGCAAGTGGTTACACTGGCCAAGTCGATTTGGCAGTGCAAGACTGCACATACAGACACTGCAGTGGAAGGTCTGAGGCATGTTTATAGGGCTACACATGTGGGTGGCACAACCAGTGCTACAGTCCCACTAGTAGCATTTGGTTTACAGGCCCTGGGCACCTCTAGTACACTTTACTAGGAACTTACTAGTAAATTAAATAGGCCAATCAGGGATAAACCAATCACCAATACAATTTACCCAGAGAGAATATGCACTTTAGCACTGGTTAGCAGTGGTAAAGTGCCCAGAGTCCTAAAGCAAACAAAAAGAGGTCAGAAAAAATAGGAGGAAGGAGGCAGAATTTTAGGGATGACCCTGCAAAAAGAGCCATTTCCAACACAACCCACCACCAGCCTAAAGCCAGGAAAGATCAATCAATACCTCAATGGACTTCCATGATTGGGGCGATAGAAAAGGGACCCAGGCCTACAGCAGCGGGGGCATGTTCGAGTTCTATGCCTTCCTGTTGGATCCTTCTGTTCATAGTCTCAGGGCCCACTAAGCTAACCCTTGTGGAACCCCTCTCCTCACCTGCAGATACAATCTGTGCAGCACCTAACCTTACTTTGCTCACAGATGTATCCCAGGGGGCAGACAGTATCACCATGGCCAACACTTTGGTATGGCCCACTCTACCCCCGGGGTGAAACTCTCGTCTCCCCCCGGAGCAACTCTGTCCACCTGGACAGCAAGCCACTGGCTCTCCAACCACTGTGACTGTGGAGAGTGGGGGGTAGTAGCTCCGGTGCCTGGCTCCCTTTGACCACTCTCCCTTTCACCAGGTCAGGGATTGTGGTACTGAAAATTCTGGACCCGTGTTATAAACATCATCGTATCACAACGATTTTGGTATCAGCAGACCGAGAATGATTAGAATAGTATGCACAAGCATTGTATTCATATTCGGGTAATGAAATCACCCGAATATCAGAGTTTCCGTCCTGAACCCTCGGGTTCCATTTAAACGACAGTCATTTTGTGATTGCCCTCACATAGGCCAATGACTAATGCCGAAAACGAGTCTGAAGGACACGTACATCTTTGCTGACTCCTCTGTGACCTGGGCAAGCTGACTCCACTGCCTGAAGCCAAACCTGTTCGGCCAGTTTCTTTCCCAGTGGCCGAATGAGATTAGTATCAAGGCACAACACATCATAAAACCTTTCATCACACACAAACCATGCCTAATCTTACACGCACCTGTCCCTGTTTCTTTCTTTATGACTTGCTTTACAAGGAGGAGGTGCCTGTTTATATTGGGGGTCCGTTGATATCTGATGAAAGTACTGAGCCTTGCCGGGTAATTGATTGAGGGCTGGACAAACTGAAATATGGGCTTGTCATCATAACCCTGCTATTTCTTTGTAGTGAAAATATGTGAATGGTCAACTGTAAAATAAGGAATGTTTGCCCAAAGCATAATATTTTGTATAAAAGAGAAGGTTAGCTTTGCAAGAGCAGCAGTCTCCTGAGAATATACACTGTGTTGTACTTCTAGGATACCTGTTACTGGCTGCAGCCAATAAACAAGATCTTTGACTTCACCAAGAAGACTCTGTGTTTCTGTAGTCTGAAACAGGAAGGACTCGACGTCTTAGGGTGTGTTCCCTGGCACCACTGGGTTCTGAAAAACCCAGTACTTCAGTTGGCGCCCAACGTGGGGCGATTTCAGCGGTACCAGTCCAAGCCAGAGGTTCGTGAGGAGCTTCGTGTGAAAATTCTGGAGGGAGGCCGCCACTTCATCGACCCCTGTATGTCGACGTGGTCCGAAAGTCTTTGGTGCGAGGTTCCCCGCTTCCCGATGGCTACGAAGGACTGCTGCCCTGACTATCGCCCTGTTTTGGACCCTTGATGATTTGGTAGAGCGAAACGATAAACGAGTCTTCTGGTGACGTCATCGATACCTCAGTTAAGTATAAGTGGAGCGTCTCCCAGTCCTTAGTTTGGTTCTTAGTTTGGTATCCCCTTGGGATCTTTGATTTGGAACTTGCAAGTACCAAAGCCGAGGGATTCGTGTATTCACGAGGCTATCGTATTCGATAATCCTTTGAAGTTTGAAGCTAGACTGGAGAGCGAAGATGCCTGGTCTCAGCAGACATGGAAATTTGTTTTGTCTTGGTTATAATAGGGATTCCCGATTGGAGGACTCGTGTCCGGTTCCTCCGATTGTAACTCCAACCTATGAACTATATGTGAAACATGGCATAGGCCCGCTCACATATAATGAAGTATGGATCCGATACACCAGGAAAGATGGTGTTTTAAAATGGCCCCAATATGGTAGTTTTGACACAGAGATTCTGGATAATCTGGAGGTTAAACTTTTTAAGAAGAAAGCCCGGTCGGCGAAGTTTGACTCTTTCCGCCTATGGCGTAAGGAAGCCAAACAGAAGGAAATTAAATTAGCAAAGAGAAATAAGAGGGAAGAGGGTATCTCGATAATGCAAGCTGCCATGCAGTTTAAAGATGATGAAGAAGAACAGATGAATGAGCAGTTGCACAGGCAACGTAAATTGGTGACCGATAAATGTTATCCAGTTTTTCCGCTTCTTCAGCAAGATGCAGCAAAAGAACTTGAGAAAGATCCTTTAATGTCACACTTGTTGAGTTCGCCACCCCCTTATGCACAGAATGCTACAGCACCCCCGCAACCTTTAGCTGTGCAACCTCCGGTTATTGTGCCTCAGGTTCTTCCACAGCCGCCAGTTCCTCTTCAGTTGGCTCCTACTACTATGGCGCAGCCCCTTCAAGGGCCGCCGACTTCGCTACCTGCTCCATCTGTACCTCCTGCGACTTTATATACTACATCGACTGCCTCTTCTGGTGTTCTTCCTGATACTGCCTCTGCGTCTGCTTCTGCGTCTGCCTTGCCTCCCTCTGTTTTTCCTCCTGTTCTTTCATCAACTTCTCCTTCTGTCCGACAGAGAATGACAGATACTGTTGCCAGCCTTATATTTCCTCTCTTTGGGTCGTCTGGTGTGACCCCAGATTCGGAGCGTAAACAGTCGCGTAGTCAACTGCCTAATTCTCAAGAGAGAGAAATGTTTGACCGTATGGCGCGTAAATGGGTTGTTTGCCCTTTAAGATACGATGTAGAGTCTGTTATGGATGTCTTCCGTCAATGGGAAGCACCGAAACAAAGATACGTTTTTGAGAAAATGTGTGCATTCCTTTGTGAGGAATTGGAGGATAATGATTTGGAAACAAATCCGCCTGATTTGTGCCGTGTACGATTTGAGTTTGAAAAAGGCACGATTGTGGGTCCCGATGTTGAGAAAGCAGTTGCGACGTTGTTGTCCTTTAGGAATAAGGATCCTTCTCAGTCATTGTTCCAACATGACTCCTCTGTTAAAAAAAAGGTGCGACAGTACCCAATGAGAGAAGTCCCTCCGGTATGGAAGGACGCCGTTGCGGCTGATGTTGCTAATCAAATTGATGCTGTCCCAGCTCATTTTCAGCGTGTTTGGGTACATGTTCCGTGGAAGCGAGCTGAAGTTTTAGCCCTTAAGCAGACTTTGCCTGATCCCCGTAAAAACCCTGCGGGGTATTATAAGGAATTATCACAGACTGCAGACTCATGCATTATGAATTTAGCCGACATAGACATGTTATTTGGGAATGTTGTTCCACAGCCTTTGTGGGGATTGATTTGCCATACAGATCATGCACAAGAGTTAGGTGACTCATGGGCTAATATTAGTGCTGCAAATGATAGACAAGTTGGTGGTGCCAAGCCTGAGCCTTTGGTAGCAGAACTGCCTGCTAGGATCATTACTTACATGAAGACTTTAATGCCTGCGATGCGTGTGAATTGGGATAAATTGTCTGCGTGTAAGCAGAAGAAAGATGAAACAGTGTCTGATTTCTTCACCAGGTTTGAGAAAACGTTTATCGACCACAGTGGTAAAGATATGAGTACAGAAGGTGGTCAGCGGTTGTTCGTCGACAAGTTTGTGCACAATTTGCTTGCCGAGCTGTGTAAGAAATTGAAGGATTCAGAGAGTTCTTGGGCCGTTTCCTCTTCAGCACAAATATTGGCTACAACACAGTACTACGAAAATAGGGATAAAGATGAGAAGGATAGAGCAGACAAGAAAACTAAAGAATTAAAGACGAAGGTTCTTTTACAACAGGCGTATCCGCCACGTGGTGGTCAGAGTAACTATCAGCAACCTCAACAGTTCCAGAGAAACTCGCAAAGGTTCGAGTTTTCTCAACCACGTGTTCCTGTAGGTCCCAATCAGTGTTCATATTGTAAAGAAGAGGGTCATTTCAAGTATAGTTGTCCTATTTTGTTACAGCGTACGAATGGTGCTTCTGGCGCAAGAGGTCGAGGTGTTCAACAAGCTCCTAGAGGTAGAGGACGTGGAATTTTTCCCCAGAACACGCGTTCCTTTCCGTCTCAAAACTCAATTAATAGTTTTGACCAGCAACATAACGCGTCTGGTAGGACGGCTCAGTACTATGCTGATGACTACTATGCAGAAGATGAGAACTTGGAAGGTAATAATTGCTAGGACAGCCATAGACGAAGAGAGGGAGTTTTTTTAGTTCCAGTAGATCAGAATGGACCTTATGTTAAGGTGATTACCTCAGGTGTGTCGGAGCCTTTTCTGTTGGATACTGGTGCTACAAAGAGTTCTATTATGCACTCAAAACTCCCTGGCGCACCTTTGTCTGGCGAGATGAATGTTTCAGTAGGTTTTTCTGGCGCCCCGGTTAGGAACCCGATTTCTAGTCCTATGTCCCTTTCTGTTGGACCTTGTGAATTGGAAGCACCCCTTATTCTGACGACAGGTTGTGGTGAAAACTTGTTAGGATTGGATTTGTTGAAAAGATTGTATGCGACATTATATTGTTCTCCTTCGGGAGTACAACTTACACTGGGTAGGAAAATGGTCTCTCCAATGTATTTGTCGAAGGATAATCTTCCGACCGAATTGTCGTTTCTTCCTGATACTATTTGGGCTACTGGTCCTAATGATGTGGGTCTGTTGAAAATACCGCCTTATGTTGTGACATTGAAAGCCAATGTTAAATTACCACGCATTCAACAATACAAAATCTCTAGTGAAGGTGAAAAGGCATTGCTAGCGATCATTTATGATTTAATTGAAAAAGATGTAATTGAAGAGACAAGAGGCAACGTTTGTAATAGTCCTGTTCTGCCTGTTTTGAAACGTACTGACCCCTCTAAGCCACCTATTTACAGGCTCGTGATTGATCTTAGAGAGGTAAATAAAATAGTTGTGCCACAGTTTCCAGTTGTTCCTAATATCACTGCCCTATTGACTATGATTCCAGCTTCCGCCACCTGGTTTTCGGTGATTGACTTAAAGAATGCTTTCTTCAGCATCCCGATTGCAAAGGAGAGCAGGGATATTTTTGGCTTCAGTTTAGGAGGCCGAAGTTTCCGCTTCAAACGTGCTCCACAAGGCTACTGTGAAAGTCCACCAATATATAGTCAGGCTTTAAAAACACAGTTTGATGCAATTGTTTTACCTGACGGCGCTACCCTTATTCAGTACGTCGATGATTTGCTAGTCGCTACAGATACTGAAGAGATTTGTAAAGAAGCCACCTTGTCGTTGTTGCGTCATTTATCTGATTTACATCACAAAGTGTCCCTTTCAAAACTGCAATATTGTCGACAAGAAGTGACCTACTTAGGTCATCTCTTATCGTAGGAGGGAAGGAAACTGACCTCAGAAAGAATTCAGGCAATTGCAAAATTGAGTGTGCCAAGGACACAGAGAGAAGTACGTGCTTTCTTGGGCATTACATCATACTGCAGACAATGGATACGAATTTTTCTTTGCTGGCCAAACCTTTGGTAGCATTGACCTATAAAGATACACCGAACCCCGTTCCGTGGTCTGAAGATTGTCAGAAAAGTTTTTCCGAATTGCGTAATGCATTGTGTTCGGCTCCTGTGTTGGGTACCCCCGACTACAGTAAGCCCTTTACACTGTATGTCCATGAGAAAAAGGGTTGTGCATTGTCAGTGCTGACACAGTCTTTTGGAGACAAGCAGCGCCAATGCGCATATTTTTCGTCAACTTTGGATCCGGTAGCTAAAGCATTGCCGAGTTGCTTGAGAGCCACAGCATCAGCAGCTGTTTCTATTCGACAGTCTGCTGGGTTAGTGATGAATAATATGTTGATTGTGATGGTTCCACATGCAGTGGACACGTTGTTAAACAGGACCAAGACACAGCATTTAACTAGTGCTCGATTGTCAGGTTACGAGTTGACACTGTTAGCGAGTCATGTGCACATAAAGAGGTGCAATACGTTGAATCCAGCCACGTTATTGCCGATTTCAGTAGAAACAGACGATGTTGAACAACATGATTGTTTTCTTAGGACAGAAGAAGAAACGAAAGGGAGAGTAGATCTTAAAGATACTCCTCTTGTAAAGTGTGATGGTACCTTATGGGTGGATGGTTCATGCTTCAAGCTTCCGAATGGTGATACGACTGCAGCATATGCTGTCACAACTTTGCATACGATTGTTGAAGCTGCACGTATACCACATAATTCAGCTCAAGCAGCAGAGCTGATTGCACTTACGAGAGCGTGTGTGTTATCGAAAGGAATGAAAGTGACCATATATACCGACAGCCAGTATGCGTTTGGTGTGGCCCATAGTTTTGGACGATTGTGGAAAGAACGTGGGTTCCTGACTTCGCATGGAGCTAAAATTCAGCATGGTCAGTTGGTGAATGAGCTTCTTGAGTCACTGACCTTGCCATTACAAGTTGCGATTGTGAAATGCAGTGCACACAAGAAGGTTACTGATGATGTCGGTCGTGGCAATGCATTTGCTGACGAAATCGCAAAAGAAACAGCAAAAGATGTGATGAATCAAATGTATGTTGCAGGCCCCGCAAGATGGGTTGGTGACGTTGGAATATGTGAAGATACGATAGAGGGTGTGAAGTCTCTTCAAGCTGAAGCTTCAGAGAAAGAGTTGAGTGTGTGGAAAGAAAGTACGGGTAAATTGGATGAAAATGGTTGTTGGGTTGACTTGTCAGAACATCAGCGATGGTTGTTACCCGATGCGTATGTGCTTGCAGTGGTGACAATGGCTCATGGAATGGCCCACATCGGTGTGAAAGGGATTTGTAAGTTGTTGGCTCCAGTATGGCAAAATGCTGGAATTCCTAAATGTGCAGAGAATGTGGTCAAGAATTGCATGGTGTGTCTGAAATACAATCCTGGTAGGGGAACCCCAACTCCAGCTGGTCATTTTGCGCCTCCAACGCATCCATTCGAGGTTTTGCAGCTAGATTTCATCCTGGAAAGGTGCAACAATCTGAAATACGTACTCGTTGTTGTTTGTACTTTTTCAAGATGGGTAGAAGCATATCCCTTAAAAGACAACACTGCCTTATCCACAGCTAAAGCCCTTGCCAAAGAATTCTTCCCTAGGTTTGGAATGCCGAGAATGGTCTGGAGTGATAATGGGAGTGAATTTGTGGGTCGAGTGATGAAAAAAGTATGTGAGGGGCTAGGTATCCAGCAAAAATTCCACGCTGCAAATCACCCCCAATCAGCTGGACTAGTAGAGTGCTATAATGGCACGCTAAAACTGAAGTTGGCAAAGATACAAGCGAGCTCTGGTCTTAAATGGCCTGACGCTCTGCCTCTAGCACTCCTATCAACAAGAATGACTGTGCATTCGCGAGTGGGACTTAGTCCCTATGAAATTGTGTCCCGCCGCCCGGCCAACATATGGGGAGTGCCAAGACCAACAAAATTCAGTGAGATCGAACACCCTGTACTGCTTGATTATTTGTATGAATTGACGGCTAAATTTCGTGTTCTACACCAACAGGTTCACGATACTCTGCCTCAGGTCTCTCAAGCTCCAGGACATCTTATCGATCCTGGATCATGGGTGCTGGTCAAGAACTTCCAGCGGACAAAGAAAGACCAGCCCCGTTGGACCGGCCCCCACCTCGTCCTTCTCTCAACAAGATCAGCTGTTCGAGTGGAAGGGAAAAAGAACTGGATCCACGGCGTACACTGCAAGAGGGTCCCTTTTCCTCTACCGTACGACCGGTGGGTCCAGGAGGGGATCGCTGACTCTGAGACTGAGACTGTACCTCGTTTTTTGCCATTTAGCGATGCACGTGTAAAAGGAACAATTTCTGAACGAGAAAGTGACAATAATTTGCAAGAAGCTGTGCCACCGTCAATTCGATTGAACACTACAGAGCCTGAACTCTTGTTCCAGAACCAGACAGTACCTGGAAAAAGCCGTTATAATTTGAGACCAAGAACTAAGGACAAATAATTTTTTTTCCCGTTCCTTTGCTATTTTTTTAAAAAGTGCGGCTCTCTCATCTGAGAAACTTTCTTATTTTTTGTTTTTTTCTTTTCGAACCGCCATCCGGGTTCAGCTGTAGGGTCATGGTTGCCCAAGTCTTTGGAGTGCAGCTGAAGACGTTAGGTCGACAGTTCTGGTCGGTCTAAGGGAGTTGCCCTGGACTGACAGAAGCATTCCCTAGCAAAGAACACCCTACCACCACGAGCAGCAATTAGAGAGGATGGAGTTTTTCAAGAATGAGAGACCTGCCAGACAGATGGACTTTAAAGCCAGAATGTGTATAATAATGACAAAGAAACGATTTTTGATATTATGTATTTTCATGTTGCTTAGTGTAATGACGTTTTTAATAGGATATGTTTTATTCTCTTTTCAAGTGACATTTGCACCCATTACACAGCCCATACCTCCTTCTACTGTTTCCTCGCATTCTTTTCACCCCCTGCCTGAACACGAGTCTGCCAGAAGATTAGAATTTGTCAACAATTCATTCATTCAGCTTCTATACCAACACCAATTAGTAGTGAACACAACTAACTGTTGGGTGTGTGGTCTTATGCATCATACTACTGATAAAGGTATCCCTTATCTGGTCCTGCCTTTCAGCCATAATGGTTCTGTATGGGCATATAGAACGGTGTTCATAAACGCGTATGAAGCCAACCCCCTACATTCTGTGAAAGATTATCCTAAGAATAGTGCTCTAGCTAAGGGTATAGTAGATATGATTAGGGAAGATATTTCCTATGAGACTACCCCGAGAGATGAGACACTAGCATATATTGGATGGAACATAACAGGATATGGAGTTACTCTGAGTGGGAACCAGCGAGCAAAGAGATCCTCCCCGATTTGGATTGTACCCCATCAGGGTCAACTATGTCTGCAAGGTAATGGCAAGAATCCCAGAGCTCAGTTAGGGAAAAGTATCTGCACTGAAACATATGTTTTTGCGTCTCAGACTTCTCCTTCGTTCTTAGCAGCTAAGGGTACCTATTTCATCTGCCATAATAGAGCCTATACATGGTTGCCCCCTGACTTCTCAGGCACATGTTTTGTTTCGTTACTGTTACCTCCCACCTACACGGCCGCGGCAGATTACCATAAGACAAGGATAGTTAGAGGTGTCATAAGTAAAGAAGACACTACAGGACAAGAATTTTGAGATTTCGTAAAGGGTATTCTGCCGTTTTGGGGTCCTATGGTTAACAGCAGGAACATAAGGCAATTGACAAAGGTGGTTGAATCCACGGTAGTTGAAACCGCCGGTGCCCTTGGTAATTTGACTGCTGAGCTCCAGTCGGATCGCCTTATGACTCTTCAGAACAGGGTCGCATTAGACGTCATACTTGCAGACCGAGGTGGGGTATGTAAAGTGATCCAATCAAGTTGCTGTGTTTTCATCCCAGATAACGCTCCGACAGTCTACCAGGCCATTTCCAAACTGCATAAGATCTACGAGTCTATTCACGTGGATAAAGGAGATTGGTCATTGATGGGGTGGTTCTGGGAGCTGATATCCGCCTGGGGATGGAAGACTCTGGTAGTCATTGGGATGATCTTAGCCATTCTTTTCCTGTCCTGTCTGTGTGTACAGTGTGCTCCTGCAATATGTGGCCTCTGTGCTACATCGTGTGTAAGGAAACCTGTATCAAGGGACGAGCTAGGTAATAGGATGATGCTACAGCAACATCTCAACGACTGTATGAATATAGACCTGGACTCAGATTAGCGTGAGTATAGGTTATTGACTATGTAAGGGCAAAAGGAGGGTCTGTGGTACTGAAAATTCTGGACCCGTGTTATAAACATCGTCGTATCACAACGATTTTGGTATCAGCAGACCGAGAATGATTAGAATAGTATGCACAAGCATTGTATTCATATTCAGGTGATGAAATCACCCGAATATCAGAGTTTCCGTCCTGAACCCTCGGGTTCCATTTAAACGACAGCCATTTTGTGATTGCCCTCACATAGGCCAATGACTAATGCCGAAAACGAGTCTGAAGGACACGTACATCTTTGCTGACTCCTCTGTGACCTGGGCAAGCTGACTCCACTGCCTGAAGCCAAACCTGTTCGGCCAGTTTCTTTCCCAGTGGCCGAATGAGATTAGTATCAAGGCACAACACATCATAAAACATTTCATCACTCACAAACCATGCCTAATCTTACACGCACCTGTCCCGGTTTCTTTCTTTATGACTTGCTTTACAAGGAGGAGGTGCCTGTTTATATTGGGGGTCCGTTGATATCTGATGAAAGTACTGAGCCTTGCCGGGTAATTGATTGAGGGCTGGACAAACTGAAATATGGGCTTGTCATCATAACCCTGCTATTTCTTTGTAGTGAAAATATGTGAATGGTCAACTGTAAAATAAGGAATGTTTGCCCAAAGCATAATATTTTGTATAAAAGAGAAGGTTAGCTTTGCAAGAGCAGCAGTCTCCTGAGAATATACACTGTGTTGTACTTCTAGGATACCTGTTACTGGCTGCAGCCAATAAACAAGATCTTTGACTTCACCAAGAAGACTCTGGGCCATATTTATACTTTTTGACGCAAAACTGTGCTAACGCAGTTTTGCGTCAAAAAAATTAGCGCCGGCTAACGCCATTCTGAAGCGCCATGCGGGCGCCGTATTTAATCAATGACGTTAGCCAGCGTTAGCCGCCGGCGCTGCCTGGTGTGCGTGGAAAAAAACAACGTACACCAGGCAGCACCGGCGTAGGGGGATATGGAGCTTTGGCGCCAAAAAATGGGGCAAGTCAGGTTGAGGCAAATTTTTCGCCTCAACCCGATTTGCGCCATTTTTTCCGACTCCCAACCCCCATAGAAATGACTCCTGTCTTAGCAAAGACAGGAGTCATGCCCCCTTGCCCAATGGCCATGCCCAGGGGACTTCTGTCCCCTGGGCATGGTCATCGGGCATAGTGGCATGTAGGGGGGCACAAATCAGGCCCCCTTATGCCACAAAAAAAAAAAAAAAAAATGACTTACCTGAACTTACCTTAATGTCCCTGGGATGGGTCCCTCCAGCCTTGGGTGTCCTCCTGGGGTGGGCAAGGGTGACAGGGGGTGTCCCTGGGGGCATGGGAGGGCACCTCTGGGCTCCTTCCGAGCCCACAGGTCCCTTAACGCCTGCCTTTTCCAGGCGCTAAAAAACAGCGCAAAAGCGGCCGTACGTAATTTTTTTTGACCCGCCCACTCCCGGGCGTGAATTTTGCCCGGGAGTGTAAATACGGCGCACATGCCTCGGAGTCAATTTTTTAGACGGGAACGCCTACCTTGCATATCATTAACGCAAAGTAGGTGTCCACGCTAAAAAATGACGCAAACTCCATGGACTTTGGCGCTAGACTCGTCTAACGCCAAAGTATAAATATGGAGTTAGTTTTGCGTCGGAATTGCGTCAAAAAAAACAACGCAATTCCGGCGCAAACGGAGTATAAATATGCCCCTCTGTGTTTCTGTAGTCTGAAACAGGAAGGACTCGAAGTCTTAGGGTGTGTTCCCTGGCACCACTGGGTTCTGAAAAACCCAGTACTTCAGGATGACAGCCTGACACTGGTCCTCCGGTCTGGGGCTCTGTACCCTCCACCTAGGAGCGTTACCTCCACAGTTCAGAATTTTCAGGCTGCTTGTGGAAGCAGTCCTGTATAATTCTTCCAGCAATTCAGGGGTGTTAACCTGCAACTGGTCTTCCAACCTAGGGTCTGTACCCTCAGGTTCGACCAGTGTCAGAGGTGAGGCTTCCCTCCCCCCCTCCTCTTTGTGGTCCTGCACCCCCCCCCACTAGGAGTGTCCCTCCCAGAATCCAACATGGTGGGGGCACTTTTTGCAGTAGCCCCTCCCACCAGGTTGGGGGGGGGCACCCTGAACCTGGCCCCTCAACCCAGGGCTGTACCATTGGAATAAACTGGGGTTGGGGTGAGTTTCTCTCTTCCCTGCCCCTACTTCCAGGTTTCTGCACCCCCCCTCCATGGACAGTACCCCCAGATTCACTGGGCGGGGGGTTATTGGGCCAACCCCCCCCATCAGGTCAGGGTTTACCCCCTGCACCTCAACCTCCTGCCTAGGGCCTGTACCCTCAGGCAGGACCACTGCCTGGCAAGCCAGAACTTAAAAGAGAGCACACCATTTCCAACATATACCTACACAATTGGGATGGGGCCGTCTGGGGCACCCAGGGAAGGAGACTGCACCTGGACACATAAGATTTTGAACCGTCCCACAAACAACATGTGCACAGGAAATGGCCCTACAAAGGTCCCAGGGACAAACAATAATACAACCAAATATCATCCATTTCTGCACAATGGTGAAGGGCAAGTCAACAACGCACATACAACTCCAACTGCATGGGACATACCACTACAGGAACCAACTGCAAGGGATACACACCAAAATGCACTCAGGCAAATGCGAAGGCAGACAGCACAATTGAACACACTACATGTTTGTACAAACAAAACTCAAGCTGACACCTATCAGATAAACCCATAAGCAATATCAGTGTACAAGTCTAACACCACACATGCCCACATTGGACAGCACAAAAAATAAATACTTACCAAACAAAAAGTACACAATGCTATAACACCACCATTGCATTGACACACACATATGTATACACACAACATATACAATTCTCATAGGGAACAACAGCACTGCGCACAAACTCACATACTGCAATATACAGCACATGGAGCAGCAAGCAAGCCCAAACAAACACAACTGGAGGCACTCAAACAAAGTCACTCAGGAACACCATGAAGCTAGAAAAGGAATTGCAGGAAATATGTATACACAAAAAACAAGCTGTTGGATTTATTAACTGGTAAATTTCAAAGGCCATGGGCCAGTCCATGTAAAGTCCAATAAAAGCACAGTTTTGTGCCTAAACTTGACTCCCAACTGCACTTGAATCACCACGGGAAGGGACTTCAAGGGGGCAGAGAGGCACCTCATGGATTATCCGTGGGTGGAGGTGGGGTGGATCAGATTTGGGGAGGGGGTATTGGGCTTGGGATTTAGAGGGGTGGTCTTCTTGGGAGGTGTGAGTTTCTTTGACTAACATACCAATTCCTTTTCAGTCAATCAGCTGCAGAATGTATGAGTTAATTATCAGTTGGGAGGATGGTCATGGACTTACATCTTGCCAGCAGTGCAGGCTAAACAGTGGCTGGCAGACTGGTTTACATCATTTTTTGACTTAGTTGACTATAATGGAGGCAGACCAAGGAGTATGTTGTGTATGTGATTGGTTCCATCATGTGGTCAGTGAACTGTGAATGTCTCTGCTGCCAGTACCATTCAGGTGATGCATTTTGAAGCCTTTGAGTTTGTCATTATTTTACTGCACACAAGTTGGGCCGTCCTTCCTTGTCCACAATATTTTCTTCTTGGCTTAGCTGCCTAAGATGGATCTAGGTGGTTAGACACATCACAGGTATATGAACTTCAATTGTGGTTTCATAGACAGATGTACAATGGCATCTGGACACTGGCCTGGTTTTTGGATTTATAGGGACTGACCCTCCTGGGATCTACTGCCATGTTACTCCAATTACTACACACAGTACACATATGTCATCCTCTCAATCAATCAATCATGAGTTTGTAAAGCGCACTACTCACCCGTGAGGGTCTCAAGGTGCTGAGGTGGGGGGGTGCTGCTACTGCTTGAACAGCCAGGTCTTGAGAAATTTCCTGAAGGTGAGGAGGTCTTTGGTCTGAAACAGGTGGGTGGGAAGAGTATTCTACGTCTTGGCAGTGAGGTGCGAGAATAATCTGCCTCCGGTTGTAGTTCTGCAGATGGGTGGGACAGTTGTATGGGCAAGGTCGGCGGAGCGGAGATGCCGGGTCGGGGAGTAGAAGGAGAGCCGTCTGTTGAGGTACTCTGATCCGGTGTTGTGCAGTGCTTTGTGAGCATGGGTGAGGACTTTGAAGGTGATTCTCTTGTTGACTGGAAGCCAGTGTAAGTCTTTAAGATGGCCTGTGATGTAGCAGTAGCGGGGGATGTCCAGGATGAGACATGCAGAGTCGTACTGGATGTGTTGCAGTCTCTTCTGGAGTTTGCCCATGGTTCCTGCGTTGAGGGCATTGCCGTAGTCCTCTTTCCTGCTTACGAGGGCTTGAGTGACAGTTTTCTTTTAGGTGGGGATCCATTTGTAGATCAGGTGAGTACACTTCATTTGAGAGTTAAGAGAGATGGATGCTTGGGCAAGTGAACACTGGGCTTGTGTTTGGAGTTAGAGAAGCAGCACCTCCTGGCCTTAGCAGGCATGTCACTCACTGTACTTCATGCACTTGTTATAAATCATTCACGCAGGTGTGTACATTTCATCTGTGATGTCCCAAAGAAAGGAATATTAGCAAGTATACACTAGACTGGTGTATGGAAGGGACAGTAAAGGAGCCTCCTGTGAGTTGCAACCAAGTAACTCCTTGTATTACACACACTATACTGAGTATAATTTGGTACACAGGTGTATTTAGGGGGTGGAAACAGTTTTGTTGTTTGTAGTTAGGGGAGCACTGCTTGCTGTGAGTTGCAATCCTGTCACTCCCACTGCTTCACAATACCTGACAGACTCCCCCAATGAGTACACATCATTAGAAATGTGAAATCCTGTTGTCTTCAGTGAAGGGGACACTGGGATGGTATTTGTAGCGACTGTACGAGTGCCTCCTTGTCTCAGCAGTCCTGTCAGTGCCTGTTCTACACACACTATACAGATTTCTTGCTTCCAGGTGAGTACACTTCAATGGTGAGTTTAGAGACAAGGTCACTGGAGCAGAGAGCACTGAGTTGGCTGAGAGGAGTGACAGTAGCAGTGCCTTCTGGCCTTCTCAGTCCTGTGAGTGGCTGTACTACACACACACACTGTACATTTGCCATCCTTCCAGGCGAGTATCCTTCATTAAGGAGTTCATGGACAAGGGTCATTGGAGCAGAGGGCACTGTGTTGACTGAGTAGAGTGACAGTAGCAGTGCCTCCTGGCCTTCTCAGTACTGTCAGTGCCTGTACTATAAACACTATACAGATGTCATCCTCTCACTTGGGTACACTCCAATGCAGAGTTGACATGCAAGGTAACTTTGAGTAGGATACACTGCTCTGGTTTGTTTTTGTAAATGTATAACAGTGCCTGCTGGCAATTCTAGTGCAGTCCATCTTTGTACTACACACACTATACAGAGATGTTGTTTCCTCAGATTAGTCTACTTTACATTGGGGATGCCAGACTGGGGTGCATGGACAGGTGAGCACTGGGCTGGTGAGTGGGATGACAGTGAAGTTGGCAAAAGGTGAGCAGTGAGCATGCATGACAATGCCTTTTGGTGACATATTTTGTTTTGTGACATACCAGACTCCACTCTCCCAGGTATTAATGTCTAGCCCTCAGGATGAAGGATGGCCAAGACCTTCTCCTCCCAGGATGTGAGTTGAAAGGGAGGAGGGGGGCACCACCAGTCTTCTGGACATGAGGCTGGTACCGGGATGCCATGAAATATACCTTTCCCCAAGATCATTCATCCTCTACTTGATGTGGTCCCTTGTACGCAGGATGGGGTCCACAGACTTTTCTGTGCAACATTTCCATTTTCCTCACAATAGTACTGTGATGGACTCGTGCTCCAAATATATGTGGCTCTGTTTTTATGATTTCATCCACTGTGACACTTAACTCATCTTCAGTGAAACAAGGATTTTTCTGGTGGTGACATGGTGGGTGTTAAAAAGTAAGTGGTGGGAAATGAACAGGTGACAGTGAGTTAATGGTTTTGGGAAGTGCAAATTGATGTGATGGGAAATAGGTGAGTGTTGCGGGTGTCCCTAAGCTATAAGTTTCATGATTTTTGCTCTGGTTTGGGTATTTGTCATTGTTGATGCAAAGAACTGTGGTTTGTGAAGGGGTGTATTCTATGGTGTGCTTTGCAGGTGTGTCAGGTGTGGCAATGTGTGTCAGGTGTGTTGTTTGCAAATCCATCCAATGTATTGTTGTGGATTACTTTGTTGACTACGAATTGCCGTGGTTCTGACTACCATTGGAAGACCACCATGCGTGTCTGCCACTGCAACTTTTGACTTGTAATACGTTTGATGGTTGGTTGACAGGCTGTCGGTACAGGTGGTCGGACCACCTATTTCTCACCCTCAACGGTACTGGCCGTGTGGTTTTTTTTACTTGCTTTTGATGGTCCTGTAACTCATAATACGGCGGTCTGAAAGATCACCAACATGGTGGTCTTTTTGCTGCCGTCACTGGCGGTCTGGTGGTCAGATCATCAAACTCATAATCAGGCCTTAAATCTTAACTCAAAAAATGAAATGACTACAACATACATAATGTTTTATATAGTAAAGTATTATTCTGCTTCTATCATTCTGAAAGAATATTTTTAAATTAGAAACTTTTAATTCAGAATGACAAAAAGTATTCATATTAATTGTTATTTATAACAAATCATGTCTCAAAAAATATAACTATATGATAATATATAACATAAAACATAAAAAAACTCATAATATAAGAAAATACATTAACAAATGATCATAGATTAACACAATATGAAAAATACAATAAATCGATCTGAGCCTTTTAATGTTTCTTTTTTAAATGCATCATGTTTTCCTTTAGAAAAAAAAGATTGCTTCATTTAAAATTGTAAAAGCAATCACAGACATGGTGGTCTGCTGAGCCCAGCAGACCACCATCCCTTTGATTTTTGTGTTTTCTAATGGGTCACAAATTGCAACCTACCTCATTAATATTAATGAGGTAGGTTGAATTGCGACCCAATGGAAAATGCTAAGTGGAACTCATGGGGTTTCATACATTCGAATAGAGATTACCAAATTTTATTTCATAAAGGATCACAATTAGGTAAACACAATCTATAATAATGATACAAATGGACCTATAATACAAAGACAAAACCAGGACATACAATTTGGGTTAAATAAAATAACTATGTAATTAGATATTTTTTACAAAAATATGCTTTCATTTGAAAAAAACAATTTATTAAATATAACAAATGAAAATAGAATTAACAAATGTAATAGTTTGAAAATTAAAAAGCAGAGAAAATAATTATAGTTTGAAAATAAAATAAAAACAAATTATGAAATATTGTTCAAAATAACATTCAAAATACAAGCAAAATATTTAAACAACATCAAACCATGTTTTCGAACATAACATTAAAAAATGTTGATAAAACTTTACCTAATTATTAATAATATTTACCACCCAAGGACAGAACTGCAGTTTTGTGCTCATGAAATTACTCAAATCGTCCGGTTCTGCACAAAATCAACCTGAAATATAGATTGACCACGTTAAAAAAAATGCATTCAGAAAATTCTACTCATGTACATACTGATGTATGTGCTGTTTCCACAGGTAATTTATGTCATTTGCTTTCACTCAATGTTGTGAAGATATTGAGCATGCTGAGATAATAATAATTATCATTAAACTTATTTATTGTAAATTAAAAGATAACAAGGCTCATCAACACGACTCCTCGCTCTCTCCTCTTCTTGCGCCAACCACCGTACATTCTATATCATCATCATTGATCCTACCCCCAACATTCTACATTCTAAATCATGACAACAACTTCACTGAATAATATGTACAACATCTCCATCCCCCCCAAAAAAAATACTATCATATAATTATAAGAAACAACAAAATGTTAAAATGTTTCAGGATAAACATTACAAACTCAGAATATTAAAGTCATTATAATCAATATCATGACCATCTAACTCTTCTCTTTTTATATTTCATTTTACTCCATCTACGCTTTTACACTCATGTTCAAAACTTTGTATTTCTTCCTCTTTTTCAGCAATTTGTGAATTCTCATTATTTATTTTATCTGTATCACTTAGATTAATTCTCTCATCAATTCTCTGATTGAATTTCTTACTTCTAACACTTTCCTTACTGTGGCGTTGGGTTTTAGAACCATGGAACCATGGAATGTTAGCGACGTAGGTATGGAATGTGGGATCAGAGCAAGGAGGAGAATGTTAGTGGAGTTGGCGGTTGGGTTACTTGGTGCTAGCAGACAGTGCTGCTCCCTATGTATGCATCCTTAAATAAAGGATTTATGGAAGACCGACTGCACGTACGACCATCTTTATATTGGCAACGAGCGGGAGCAGTATCTGTGGAAGAGGTAGTACCTCATCAGAGCGATCGGAGCGGCACTACAAGCACAGCACCATTTTCTACTTCTTTGAGGCTGGTGAGGCAGCTGACCGTGCGCATATTTCCATCACGCGTTTCCTCGTGTTCAATTATCGGAATGAAACATAAAAGGAAGTGGGCGTAAGCAACGGTGGGTTGACGCTTCATTTCCATGCGTCATTGTTGCCTTGACAATGTAACGGAGCTTGCGGACACAGCCATCTTTTAGAATTGCTCTACGTGTACTAGCGATCATAGGTAACAATGTTTACGCTTCATTTCTAGACGTCCCTGTTGCCTTGACAACTAACCTGCGCTCCCTGGCTTGTGCCTTGATCTGCATTGTTCTGGAAAAACTGTGCACACATCACAAGGCTGTGTGCTGGCTGGCTGATTGGCTGGCTTAACTGTTAACAGGGAAATAAGAACAGTATACTGGTTCAAGCAACTGTATATTGCTGACAGCCATCTTGGCGCATGAATGTCCCAATTGCTTATTAAGGAGTGGTGGATCTTAGTGATTTGCACACCTTTATATTTACAGTCAGGATTTTTTTCTCCTTCTCTTCTTTTTCTTGCAGTGTATGAATAATCTTGCACCCTTGTTAACAACTGCATATTAGTGTGCAATGGTAACTATTAAATGGAATTTTGTAGTCACGTTGAATCTGCCTATACAAGTCAAGCGTGATTAGGTTGAATATTCAACCACCGCCATTTTTTCTTCCTGAGCCTGGTGAACAACATATGCAATGAGAATTATGGATCGACTCTTTTGAGGCCTATTTGGACGTTTTAGAACATGACTGCTCGCCTGACAGATATTTGGCTTTGTTGAAACACAGATTAGGTGCGATTGGTTTAAGAGAATTTAAAAATTTACCTCCCGTTGATAATGCTAGTGATGTAGATGTCTACCAGCTACAAATTTTACTCAAGGACACAGCATGACGATTAATCTATAGACCAATTTGTAGCAGCTCTTAGATGATTGGCGGTTACCTGAAATATTGAACAGATATCTTATGACCAGGTTTTCCAGGATCAGATTTTGAGGAAAAGTAAATCTCTTTCAAATTCAGGAGAAATTGTGGTCTTGTGGTAGAAAGCTAACATTGAAAAGTGCGATTGATGTTGCTAGAACAATGGAAGTATCTGAAAAATGTACTCAAGCTGTGAGAAAGAATGTTACTGATTCTGATCTTGGGGCGGTTTGTGTTAGTGCTGTGACAAGGGGTCTAAAGGAATTGAGAAAAAGGCAGAATGGAAAAAAAGGGATATAAAAGATTGTTATGGGTGTGGAGCTGCAGATCATTTAGCTAACTTTAAGAAATGTCCTGCATTGAACAAGTTATGCAATACATGTAAAAAAATTGGCCACTACAGTAAAGTATGTAAGAGTGGTATGAAGAGCATAAGTTATGATTCTAGTCATGATGATTTTGAGTGCAATGGAACCCAAGGTATTGTTTTGAGTGTGTTACCGGATGATGAAGGAATTCCTCTGGTCCCGTCCTCTGGTTTGCCCACTTGCAAACTACGTATAGATGGTTTTGAGGTAACTGCTATGGTTCACTCATGTGCCTGGTTCACTATTGGAAATGTTTAAAAAGTTATGGCCTAGTACAGAGTGCGCATGTGACCATCTTTATACTTACCAACCTCTAATTCAAAGTAATGTTGTGATTCATTACTTACATCCATTCCTTCATTTCTAACACTTCAAAATTTCTCTTGCTGTGGTTTAAGTAAAACTACAAGATGTTTTACGCCACCACCATTTATCTTTTAGATACAAAGCACATTTTGTGCCCTTTAAAATTTGCACTGGTGAAGTTTATACTGATTCTCCTTTCTGTACTTTACTAGTTTTTTTTTTATAAGAACCCAGTCTCCTACATTAAACATTTTAGGTTTAACTCTATTGATCAAATCATAATAGGTTTTAGTTTTAACTTGCTTCTTAACAATGTATTGTTTTACTTGTAATTCATTGTCATCAACTCTTGTGACTGTACATCTGTGGCATTGTTGTGCATCTTTGGCGTTATCAAATTTCGGGGTAAACTAAGTATTTTCCTTCCTACCCCATAGAAAATAGAAAGGGGAATACCCAGTTGTCTAATTTATAGTATTGTTATAAGTACAAACTTTTTCACTTAAAAATTCAAGTACCATCAAATTAGATGAAATAACCTTTTCATGCATTTTACTTGACCATTGGAAGAAGGATTATAAAGAGATGTTTTTTCTTGTTTTATTCCAAGTTTTATAAAAAATGGACACATTTTTGAGAAATTAACTGCGTGCCATTATCTGATACCAAAATTCTTGGCAAATTACACAAAAAAAAAAATATATATATATATATATAATGACATCTGTCTTTATATTTGCAATGAAATCCCAATGAATCCATTTAGAACAATAATCTGCAAGAACTACTAATTAACGCATTTCTGACTCAAGTAAATTATATGGAGATGAAATATCTATGACTAATTTTGACCAAGGTGCATTAAGTATATCCACCAGGTGCATTTCTTTCTTACTTAATTTCCAATGTTATCTAATTTTACCTACCCCACACACTTATCACAAACATGTCTACATCATTATCAAGTCCTAGCCACAAATAATAATTTCTCAGTACTTTCTTTGTGGAAGTGGCTCCTGGATGCCCTTTATGAGCCAAATCAATTAATCTTTTTAAAAATATTTGTGGTGGAATATATAAGTTGTGTCTCATCAATATACGACCTTCAATAGTAATTTCATTAGCAACCTGTGAAAATGTTTTAATAGGATTATCAACCTTTTTGCTGGGAGGCCAACCTTTAGCGACACATTTTATAACTTGCTGTATAACCAACTCTTTTTCCAAAGAATGCGAAATGGGTCATCAGCTAAAAATGTAATGGGAAATTCTGAATCTGCCATAATATTAAGTTATTTGCCACCAATACAGACAACTCCAAGTGGTGCTTTACATCTGTTTGTTACACTTTGCTAACATTATCATCGATAGTCAAAACTATATTTGCACACATTTCTTCATTAAATTCTTCTACTGAAGTGACTTTTATGTTATTACCTCCCTTCGTGCTTCTACAAACTGCAGGAAAATGACCTACTTTTTTACACTTGACATACCTTTGCATAGTTACTCAAACGTGATTTGGATACACATCTATAACATTGTATCACTTTTTACTATTAAATCTGTTATCTCTGCGCTTCTCTACGAACTTAACGTTGAGATAGCCTTTTTTTCTTGGTTCATGCATACACTTGTCTTTGTCAGACCATCAGACATTAAAGCCTTTGTAGAAATCATTGATCTCTCAATTCCCTTTGCAATATCAATGACCTCCTGTAATGTAGGATTTCTACATGCAAGTAATCTTTCTAGTACTTTTTTGAATGACACTGGACTTCAAATTGATCTTGAATATAAATATCTGTTATCTCATTGAATTCACATGAAGATGCTAGTACCCTTAAAGAAGCTATATACTCTTCTATATTTTCATGCTCTATCTCCTTTAAAAAAAAAAACTATGGTGGTTATTATGACATTGGCAGTCTTTTCCGAAGACTGCTGTGGTGATGGCCACCAACAGACCGCCGCGGAGGTGGCAATCTGCCCGCCACATTATGACACACAAACACAACACCAATAGAAACCAGCCACCACAACAATTCTGCCAGGCCCAACAGATGGCGAAAAGCTGTCGGACCTACCAACATCCCCACACCGCCCTCCAAATTATGGACCACGGGCAGCATGTAGTACTACCAATCCCACAATCCACCAGCATACACTAACCAAAGGTTGGAGGACCACACCCAACTAATTGGGAAAGCCAGAAGTGCTGCATATATGACAGACAATGACTGGAACAAATCTTTCACATGTCCACAGGTACCCCAGCCATTGTCATCGGCGAGCATGTGCCACGGCAACTCAGTCCCCAACCAGAATATGCCCTCAGTGATGACAGCAACTCTGGAAATCTCGATCTAGATTATCTCCCTGGTCCGTTTGGCACCACTGGTCAGTCGGCTTCCACATCCCACACCCAGTCCATCATTGTCCCCCATCTGACTCCAATACCACAGCAGCCACCCAACATCCACAAACCTCTGTCCCCAGGACACATTGATTACTTGTGTTCCCACCTGTACAGAGACCCAAGTCGACACTACACAGGCAAGCTGATGCATATCCTGGTGTAAGTGTGAGTGGGCACACCATTCAGGGGGCCAGGCCCAGTGGGAGGTTAGCTGTGCGCCAGGGGGAGGCCCAACCCAGGGACCTGACTGCTCAGGAGGCACTCACACATGTCCTGGGGGCCTACCAACAATCCCAGGACAGGACGAGCCAGGTGATTACCATCTTGCAGGAGAACCAGCGGCTGCAGGGGGTACACCACCAGGAGTTCATGCAGCAGTTGCAGGCCTTAAATGCCAAAATTGGCACCATTGAAGGGGTGCTGAGTAACATGGCCAACACGATGCATGAGTACACAGCACACTAGCGGGAACCTTCCACTAGCCAGTCTACTCACCAGCCAACAACATCTGCTGCAGCTAGTCGACAGGAGGACCTGCCACATCACAAATAGGCCACTAGCACCCCTCCCCCTGCAGAAGGTGAACCACCCCGCAAACGTTCCCTGCAACCCAGACAGACACCCGCAACTGTTATCAAGACCCAAACCACCACCAGGAAATGAGCCCCTCCTGAATGTCTCCCTTGCGTACTACTGAGACACCTTGTTCACTTTGGACTGCCATTGCTCCTTTTCCTATGGCCCCATGAATATTGAGCCTGTGCAACAAACCAACTGGGCCACTACACTGAAGTTTATGTCCATCATCATCCCACTCTTTTGCACTATCCCATCCTTTTTGTCACTTCCGTAAACACACTTGAACACAACTGAAGTTTCTGTACTTTATCATACAACAATATGCAATGCCTTAAACTGCATTATCCTGTGCAAATGTCCTGTAATGTGTGAATCCATCCAACAAATGGGTGTAAGCAGTCTGTAGTCATCACATCGGTACACAGTTGTGACGACACCAATATTTTCAAAAAGGGAAAGCATAAGTGACAGTCAATTGAGAAGTGAAGGTAGTTTTTGGCACGACACAGCAGCCACACAGAACTTAACTGTAATGGAGGTATGAACAGAAGTACAGTTTTACCTTAGTGTCAGTGGAAGTACTGCTGTATCATATGTGTACTGTTGTCCACATCCCCCTGCTCCTCCTCACTGTCTTCAGTATCCTCTGCTGCCACAGGTGCATTGTCTCCCCTCTCCTCCTGCAGGAAGGGCACTTGGCGCCTGATTGCCAAATTGTGCAGCATGCAGCAAGCCACCACTATCTGGCAGACCTTCTTAGGGGCACAGAATAGGAATCTACAAGTGACATGGAGGCACCGGAACCTGGCTTTCAGTAGACCAAATGTACGTTCTATAACCCTCCTGGTACGCCCATGTGCTTCATTGTACAGAATAGCTGCCCCTGTCCTCAGATTCCTCACTAGTGTCAACAGCCAGGATAGGTTTGGGTAGCCGGAGTCACCTGGAAGTAGTGAGTGACACACATTACTCATGTACAATGGCACAGAGTACAACTTCAGGTGGCATACAGTGACATACATTGGGTGAAGACTCAAGCTCACCTTTGAGCCACACTCTTTGCCTCTGTATTCCTCAATACATAGGCATCATGCACAGATCCAGGAAGCTTGGCAGTGACGTGGGAGATGTATTGATCAGCAAGGCACACCATCTGGACATTTATAGAGTGGTAACTCTTCCTATTCCTATAGACCTGCTCATTTGTCCTGGGAGGGACCATGGCAATATGATTCCCGTCAATGGCCCCAATCACATATGGTATGAGTCCCATGGCGTAGAATGCAGTGGGAAAATCTTCACTCTAGGGGAAGGAGATCTAGCTGCTCATGTGTTTTAACAAGGCAGACAAAACTCTTCCAAGCATATTCAAAAAAATTGGCTGTGACATTTCTGCAGCCAAGCCCACAGTCACCTGGAAGTAACCACTTGCTAAGAAGTTGGAGCACTGACAGTACCTGTACTGAAGGGGGTATTGCTGTAGTGCTATGGATAACAAGAATCAGATCTGGCTCCAATTGTTGAACACAGTTCAGTAATTGTGGCCTTATCCAGACAATAGGTTATAATGATGTGGTGTTCCTCCAGTGTAGCCAAGTCCACTAGGGGTTTGTACTCAGGTGCTCACCTCTTCCTCTGCAGTGGCAGGTATCTAGGTAAACCAAACATGAGAAGTGTGTAACTAAAGATAGTTTGGACACACAATATCACAGTACATAGAGAATGTATGCCTGTAGCAGACTGGAATTGTCCTGGTGTGTACCATCAGTACCTATGATGCACATAAAATTGCCTACCATGAGTACCAGCATTAGGAATTAACAACCGCCTGTCCTGTATGCAGAGACAGGTTGAAGTGAACTCACTCCGCCGACATTTGGCGTCATGACGGAAGGCAGTCTGCACCACCGTGCAATTTCTCATTGGTTAACACGGAGGTCTATGGAGCACAGGAACCAATCATGATCAAAGCCGGCGGTGACGGTGTTCACAGCCACGGACGTGACTGCCATTTTCTCTGTCCCATTTCACTTGATTCCTGACTCTCTACAGATAAACACCTCCACTTTGTGTGCTGCTGTGTCCTGTGTCTGGAACTCGCGATGGCCGTGCAACAGGGAGAGGGCCCCAGCCTTCACATCGGAGCAGTTGGAGAAGCTTGTGGATGGGGTCTGATCCTTGTATGGGCAGTTGTATGGGCCTCCAGACCAACAGGTGAGTACATTATCGGTACCCTGGATGCGACATGGCTGTCTGAAGATGTATGTGTGTGCTGGCAGTGTGTCATTTGGGGAGTGTATTTTTGCTGCATGCAATCTGTATGCAAAGGTCCAGGTTATGTGTGGGCTTGATGTGAGACATATGCGGTATGTAAGCCATTTCTGTTACAAAATGGAGTGGTGAGTTCATGGTGTCTATTCGTCTGTGTTCCCTATACAGGTCAGAAGAAAGGGTTGTGGCGAGCCATTGCCAAGGACGTGCGGACCCATATATTACTGTTGTTGCTGTAATTGAACCTATGCACCCTTTCTTTCTCCCTCACACTCTCTTCTTTTCTCATCATGTCCTTGTGTGCATTAGCATCATCTGGCAAAGGAGCAGGGGCACCAGCGAGTTAGGGAGCTATAGCCCACAGGACCCAGGAGGCAGAGTCTGACGCCGAGGAGACCAGTGGGTTGGAGGGCGAGGGGAGCATCACAGGGCGACATCTGACTCAGATCCCTCCTCCGATGGAAGCTCCCTGGTGGTGGCAGACTACTTTGGGACCACCCCAGCTACAACACCTTCTGCCACCCCATGTACAAGCACTCGTATCCCAGTATCCCCCCACCCAGTTGCCCATGCCTGCTCACCCAGGAGGTGGGAGTCTCCTTTGCCCCAGGCACCTCAGACCCTGCCCAGTCAGCCCTGCTGCCCTCAATGAGGAGGCTATTGACCTCCTGAGATCCATCTCTGTAGGGCTGTCAACCATAGTGAATGCCATACAGGGGCTAGCATCCCAGATGCAGCAATGCATTGCCTACCTGGAGGGCAGTCACTGTGGTTTGGCTGCCCTACAGAGATTGTTTCAGGCTCTAGCCCCCTCTTTGACAGCAGTCAGTGTCCCCGGTTCTTCCATCCCCCCTCCAACTACCTGTTCCCAGTCCCAAAGTCCTCTCCCCATCCATCCCAAGCACACAATCAGACCAGCATGTACCCAAGACAACCGACAGGACTCGCACAGACAAGCACAGGCACCACACTTCAGTCTACAAGCACACACAAAGCTACCACACAGTAGCACATACAACAACAGCCACTGCCTCCACTGTCTCTCCTCCTCCTCCTCCCTCACAGTCACATCAACACTGACACCTGCAAGCACTGCATCTTCAGTCCCAGATCCTGCCACCTGTACAGCCTTGCCCACAGACACCACAACAGCAGACATGCAGACTAGCACCCCATGCACCACATGCACAGTCACCACCACCACAGTCACAACCTCATGTAGCACACCCACCTCACTTGCAGATACCACCGCAACATACATACACACGTTTTGTTTGTCCTTTCCTACCCTCTCTGCCCCTCCAAAGAAACATAAACGCTCCCACTCAGACACTCAACAGCCATCCACCTCACACATGAACACTGTCCATACACCTGCAACCCAGACCAGCACACCTACTCCTACAACCACTCCCTCTACCTCCACTCCAAAACCCATTGGACCTAAGAAACTTTTCCTTTCCTGCCTTGACCTCTTCCCTCCTCCTTCCCCCATCCTGCCCGTAAGAGGATGCTCCCCCTCCCCAGTACCTCCAGCTTCCAGTCCACTCCTGTCCCTCCCCCTGCAGCAACAGCTGCCACTAAGCGGTACAAGAGTGGCACTCCAGTCCCCACTCCAGGCCACCACCTCTGCCCCTAAGCAACGGAGCAAGGACTCGCCCCCTCCCAAACCCAATTCCAAGGACCCCCACCTAAGAAACTTCCCCCAAACCCCTGCCCCCTGAGGTTCCTGCCTACCATCAGCATGATGCCCCTGCCCAGTGGAGTGACTTTGGCTGTCAGGAGTCATGGTCTTGGACATGGTCCTGTGGCTTTTCACTTACATTGAACTGGCCAATGGCCCTTTCCGTATATTTTTGTCATTTATTTTCTTGAGTTTGTTGTTCCCACAGAATTACAGTGGTTGGATCAGAGGTATGTGTCATGGCTTTCTTTGCTCTTGGCTCATGTTGTTGTTGAATTTCTCTGCAGTTAGTTTTGGTGTGTGGTATGTTTGTATGGTGTGTGTTGTGCATGTGGGTGTGTCACTCTCCCCCTCTCCCTTGTGTGCTAGGCAGCTATACTCACCCCTTTCATCGGCGTTGCTGCTCCTGGACTGCTATCACGTGGTACATCATCAGCAGGACATCCAGTTCATGTTCCATGGTGGCAGCGGACTCCTCTGTGTCCCTTGAGGTGAGTGTCTCCTTTATATGATTTGTTTCTGCCAGGCTTTTGATGGCAGTGGTCCCGTCCCGGAATTCCTGGTGGTCTGCTATGTCATATAATATGATGGGCAGGGTGCTGTGTTCCGCCAGCCTGAAGATGGCAACTGCTGTGGTCAGTGAACGGACCACACTGGTGGTTCGAGTCGTACTTTGCTGTCCATGTGAGGGATCACTGCCATGGTCATAATTTGGCGGTCTTCACGGCCAGCCTTGCGAAGGACCTACCACCATCACAGGAGTCAGCTGACCGCCAATGTCATAATGACCAACTGTGTCTTTCCACCATAACATTAGGTTCTTCCGTATATTGTTTTTACTGCCACTTCATATTCATCATATGGAATAAACTGACCAGGAGGTGCTTCGTATTCAATTAAATTGTCAAAAACCTCCTGTCCAGCATTACCTAGAAGACCAAGCATCAAGGCTTTTTTCCTTTTAGGTTCAAATGTTCTTTTTCCATCGATAGCCACTAAAATAATTTTTCAAATGCTCTATGCCAGTTTTTCCATTTTATTATTAGGTTTCCAGGACTATTTAAAAATAATGCTGGCTGATTTATAATATTACTTTTAGCCATGTTTATAATGGTGTGCGTATCACCATTATATGTGATCTGCACTTAAAATATGGTGTGCGCATTACTGTTGTGAATGATGTGCAGGTTAACAGTGTTGAAAGTGATACTCTTTATAGTGATGTGCGTATTACCGTAAAACTGATACACATGTACACAGAACAACTCATAAATTAAATATTATAATAATATTTAAATAATTATCTATGCAGTACAATCTGCAATGGTGTGTGAATCACCGTTTTTAAAAACGCACCTTCATATAGATTAAAATGTATTCACCATCATCCAAAATAGACACTTAACCCCTTAGCTGCCAGACCTTTTCCCCTCCTGTGCCGAGCCTTTTTTTGGCTACTTGGGGCAGTTCTCGCTTAGGCCCTCATAACTTTTTGTTCACATAAGCTACCCATGCCAAATTTGTGTCCATTTTTCCCAACATCCTAGGGATTCTAGAGGTACCCAGACTTTGTGGGTTTCCCTGCAGGAGACCAAGAAATTAGCCAAAATACATCAAAAAAATATTTTTTTACAAAAAAAATTTGGAAAAAAGGGCTGCAGATGGCGGCTCGTGTTTTTTTTCCTGAAAATGGCATCAACAAAGAGTTTGCGATGGTAAGATCACCATCTTCACAGCTTTTAGGAACAGGCAGACTTGAATTAGAAAACTCCATTTTTCAACACAATTTTGACATTTTACTGGGACATACCCCATTTTTACTATTTTTTGTGCTTTCAGACTCCTTCCAGTTAGTGGCCGAAATGGGTAAGAAACCAATGAGGGATCCTAAACATTTCTGAAAAGTAGACAAAATTCTGAATTCAGCAAGGGGTCATTTGTGTGGATCCTACAAGTGTTTCCTACAGAAAATAACAGCTGAAATAAAAAAATATTGAAATTGAGGTGAAAAAAACAGACATTTTTCTCCACATTTTACTCTGTAACTTTTTCCTGCAATGTCAGATTTTTTAAAGCAATATACTGTTACGTCTGCTGGACTCTTCTGGTTGCGGGGATATATAGGGCTTGTAGGTTTATCAAGAACCCTAGGCACCCAAAGACAATAAATGAGCTGCACCTTGCAATGCGTTTTTATTTTATACCGGGTATACAGCAATTCATTTGCTGAAATATAAAAAGTGAAAAATAGGTATCAAGAAAACCTTTGTATTTCCAAAATCGCCTTTATTACACACTGTCTTACATTTGGAAGGAAAAACTTTGGGGAAAGACAAGGGGCAATAACACTTGTTTTGCTATTCTGTGTTCCCCTATGTCTCCCGATACAAATGGTACCTCACTTGTGTGGGTAGGCCTAGCTCCCACGAAAGGGAATGCCCCAAAACACAAAGTGGACACATCACATTTTCGCAAAGAAAACAGAGCAGTTTTTTACAAAGTGCCTGGCTGTGGATTTTGGCCTGTAGCTCAGCCGGCACCTAGGTAAACCTAGCAAACCTGTGCAGTTTTGAAAACTAGACACCGAGGGGAGTCCAAGATGAGATGACTTGTGGGGTTCTGACCAGGTTCTGTTACCCAGAATCCTTTGCAAACCTCAACATTTGGCCCAAAAAACACTTTTTCCTCTCATTTCGGTGACAGAAAGTTCTGGAATTTGAGAGGAGCTACAAATTTCCTTCCACCCAGCGTTCCCCCAAGTCTCCCGATAAAAATGGTACCCCACCTGTGTGGGTAGGCCTAGCGCCTGCGAAAGGAAATGCCCCAAAACACAACGTGGACACATCACATTTTCACAAAGAAAACAGAGCTGTTTTTTACAAAGTGCCTAGCTTTGGATTTTGTCCTGTAGCTCTGCCGGCACCTAGGGAAACCTAGCAAACCTGCACAGTTTTGAAAACTAGAGACCTAGGGGAATCCATATGGGGTGACTTGTGGGGCTCTGATCAGGTTCTGTTACCCAGAATCCTTTGCAAACCTCAAAATTTGGCCAAAAAAACACTTTTTCCTCTCATTTCGGTGACAGAAAGTTCTGGAATCTGAGAGGAGCCACAAATTTCCTTCCACCCAGTGTTTCCCCAAGTCTCCCGATAAAAATGGTACCTCACTTGTGTGGGTAGGCCTAGCGCCCGTGAAAGGAAATGTCCCAAAACACAACATGGGCACATCACATTTTCACAAAGAAAACAGAGCTGTTTTTTACAAAGTGCCTAGCTGTGGATTTTGGCCTGTAGCTCAGTCAGCACCTAGGGAAACCTAGCAAACCTGTGCAGTTTTGCAGACTAGACACCTAGGGGAATCCAAGATGGGGTGACTTGTGGGGCTCTGACCAGGTTCTGTTACCCACAATCCTTTGCAAACCTCAAAATTTGGCCAAAAAACACTTTTTCCTCTCATTTCAGTGACAGAAAGTTCTGGAATCTGAGAGGAGCCACAAATTTCCTTCCACCCAGTGTTCCCCCAAGTCTCCCGATAAAAATGGTACCTCACTTGTTTGGGTAGGCCTAGCGCCCGTGAAAGGAAATGTCCCAAAACACAACATGGACACATCACATTTTCACAAAGAAAACAGAGCTGTTTTTTACAAAGTGCCTAGCTGTGGATTTTGGCCTGTAGCTCACTCAGCACCTAGGGAAACCTAGCAAACCTGTGCAGTTTTGAAAACTAGCCACCTAGGGGAATCCAGGATGGGGTGACTTGTGGGGCTCTGACCAGGTTCTGTTACCCAGAATCCTTTGCAAACCTAAAGATTTGGCCAAAAAAACACTTTTTCCTCTCATTTCGGTGACAGAAAGTTCTGGAATCTGAGAGGAGCCACAAATTTCCTTCCACCCAGCGTTCCCCCAAGTCTCCCAATAAAAATGGTACCTCACTTGTTCGGGTAGGCCTAGTGCCCGTGACAGGAAATGCCCCAAAACAAAACGTGGACACATCACATTTTCACAAAGAAAACAGAGCTGTTTTTTGCAAAGTGCCTAGGTGTGGATTTTGGCCTCTAGCTCAGCCAGCACTTAGGGAAACCTAGCAAACCTGCAGTTTTGAAAACTAGACACCTAGGGGAATCCAAGATGGGGTGACTTGTGGGGCTCTGACCAGGTTCTGTTACACAGAATCCTGTGCAAACCTCAACATTTGGCCCAAAAACAATTTTTCCTCTCATTTTGGTAACAGAAAGTTCTGGAATCAGAGAGGAGCCACAAATTTCCTTCGACCCAGCATTCCCCCAAGTCTCCCGATAAAAATGGTACCTCATTTTTGTGGGTAGACCTACTGCTCATGAAAGAATATGCCCCAAAACACTATCTGGACATATCAAAATTATCAAAAACAAAACTACCTGTTTTTGCGGGGGCACCTGCATTTTTGGTCCTGGGCTCAGCAGCCACCTAGGGAAACCTACCAAACCCAGACATTTCTGAAAACTAGACACCCGAGGGGGTCCAGGGAGGTGTGACTTGCGTGGATCCCCCAATGTTTTCTTACACAGAATCCTCAGCAAATTTAAAATTTATCTAAAAAAATCCAATTTTTCCAACATTTCTGTGTGGGATTACCGCACTGGGACACATTTCATACCACTCAACCTTCCCCTCAGTCTCCCGGTAAAAATGATACCTCATTTGTGTAGGTGGGACAAGTGCTTGTAAAAGGGAAGAGCCAAAAACATGTTGATATTGAGGGGGAAGCAAAGGGGGCCCAAAAGGGCAGTTTGCAAAAAAAACATTTTTAGGGTGACAAGTGCAGCAGAATTTTTATCAGTATAGATGAGACAATGCTGAGTGGCAGGAATTTTGTGGATTCCTGCAGATTCCGGAAGGTTCCATCACAAATTTGCCTCTCCCTCCCCTGGGTAGCAACCCTTGCCTAAGGGGTCGCTCCCCTTGCGTGACATTGGCGCAAAAAAAAGATCCCCAGTGCCTAGTGGTTTCTGCCCCCCTTCGGGGTAGATTGACCTAACAAAAATTGGCCGATCTGCCTCCAAGGGGGGCAGAAATGGTCTAAATACAATTTGCCCCCCAGGGGAGCGACCCTTGCCTAAAGGGTCGCTCCCCATCTCTAAAAAACAAAACAAATTTTAGCTCTGGCGCCTAGAGGTTTCTGCCCCCCCGGGGCAGATCGGCCTAATAACAATAGGCCGCGATCTACCCCCAGGGGTGGCAGAAATGGCCTAAAATAAATTTGCCCCCCTAACCCCCTGCCCCTCCCACCCCCATGGGGAGCGACCCCTGCCTAAGGGGTCACTCCCCTTGCATGACATTGGCGCAAAAAAAAGATCCCCGGTGCCTAGTGGGGGCAGATTGACCTAAAATCGGGCGATCTGCCCCCAAGGGGGGCAGAAATGGTCTAAATACAATTTGCCCCCCAGGGGAGCGACCCTGGCCTAAAGGGTCGCTCCCCATCTCTAAAAAAGCAAACAGACAAAAAAAAAATTAGCCCTGGCGCCTGGAGGTTTCTTCCCCCAGGGGGGGCAGAAATGGCCTAAAATAAATTGGCCCCCCCGGGGAGCGACCTTTGCATTTGCCCCCTAGGCTTTGCATTTGCCCCCTAGGGAGCGACCTTTGCCTGAGGGGTCGCTCCCCAACTAAAAAAAAAAAACTAAAAAAAACAAACAAAAAAAGATCCCTGGCTCCTAGTGGATTCTGCCCCCAGGGGGGGCAGAAAAGGCCTTGAAAAATATTGCCCCCCCCGGGGAGCGACCCTTGCCCAAGGGGTCGCCCCCTCATGCCAGTTTCATACAAAAATAAATCCCTGGTGTCTAGTGGGCATTTCAAAGAGAAGGAAATTCCTTTCCTTCCCTTTGAAACCTCTCAGGCCCCCAACACATGATCGGAAGAGAAACGCTTTGCATTTCTCTTCCGATCGCACTGGGAGCTGGAAGTGGCCTCTGATGAAGTCAGCGTGCGTCACTTGGGGGATCAGGGTGGGTCGGAGGTGGAAGGGGAAGGGCTTCCCTTTCCATCCCTGCCTTGGGGGGGTGGGAGGGAAGCCCACAGAGGGAGCGCTAGCACTCCCTCTGAGCTCTGTGCCCAGGACGTAATGGTTACATCCTCAGCACACGAGCACTGTGCACTGTGCAGCGGGACGTAACTATTACGTCCGCGGCACAGAAGGGGTTAAGATGGCCGCAGTTTGTATGTTTGTTTCCAAAGTAAATTGGCCTTGGATGCCAAATGTAAGACTTCACAAACAATAGGACACATGTCTTCTTTTTCTATGGGAAATACCCCGCAATTAAATACTGAAGAGCGAGCGAGGATGGATGCAACAGGATTCAAAATGTGTTAGTCTGCACGTGAGTAAACACATATTAACATAAGTTATAAGTATTTTTTCCTTCAATTTATGCTATTAAAATACTTGCAAGAATTGCAGAACTTGTTCAAATAAATCTTCTTCGACTCTGTCAGACCCCGAACCAAACTCCTACAACTACGTTGCTGTAAATGTGAAATACTCCGTATATATTGATGAGCTGTTCAAGTTAATTTCCCATCCTCGTCGCCAATTTTGATATTGAGCACGGTGATAACAAGGCTCATCAACAAAACTCCTCGCTCTCTCCTCTTCTTGAACCAACCCCGTACATTCTATATCATCATCATTTATCCTACCGCCAACATCCTACATTCTATATTCTAAATCATGACAACAACTTCACTGAATAATATGAACAACACTCAATCACTTGAAATACAGCAACATTTGGTGAAATTTCACATAATTACATTATACTGAAATCCGCCATGTCATGCTTTAATTTAGTGCAAAAAAACTCCTTAAACCAATGTTGGCATGAGGATGCTTTTAAATACAAGCACTGCAAAGAACAACATCACACATGCATTTGTTCTCATGAGTTCACTGTAAATTTCAGTTATCCATAAATTAGGATTTAGTAAGCTTGTGTCCCTCAAATGATTATGAGATTTTATTTAATTCCTATAGCCACATACCTGTATCAGGACATACTATTGTTTCTGAATAAACTGTAGGTAGGGGCATTAGGCTCGACTGACATTAGCGTGCCTGTATTTTTCAGAAAAACACTAACGGGGAAGATTTTGATTTTTACTTATCCCAGACCCTCGAGAATATATTTAGCAGTCTGGAAAGAAAGAGGCTGGCCACATAGTTAGTAAATTTGCCAATGGTTTCTCTTGAAGCAACACAGGTTTCAAAGTAACATTCATAGAGAGGAATAAATCACTGTTTAGATTTGAATAGTAATGTAATGAATATGAAAACAAAGTTGGTACTATCGCAATGTCCTGTCCAAAGACAAAATGGAGGGGTTTCATCTGCTTATTGATACTGTTATCTATGAATAGATTATCAAACAGCTGCATGTAAATGTTGACGATGAGAGGAGACAGTATGGAACCCTAGGTAACTCCAATCATGATCGGGATTTGTTGTGACTTTGAGGAGCCTATGTGAACAAACTAGTATTGGATGGAAAGTTAGGATAAGAACCAGTGAATGACATTGACACTAAGGCCCTTATTACAACCCTGGAAAAAGGGATTATGACTGTGGCAGAAACCGCCAACATAGACAGCCACTTTAACACTCCGACCGCCACGACGGTAGAAACAAACAGCGCAGCGGACACTGCCAACAAACAGGCGGGAGACAAAGTAACGCCCATGTATTACAAGAGGCCTATCTGCCACCTTTTCCAGGGTGGAACCAACGCGATCAAAAGCATGGCGGAAACAGTACACAGTAGGGCAAACACTCACCTCTCGACACCCAACGAGGAACCAGGACGCCATGGAGCCCGAACTTCGGGGCATATTTATACTCCGTTTGCGCCGAATTTGCGTCGTTTTTTTTTACGCAAATTCGACGCAAAACTAACTCCATATTTATACTTTGGCGTTAGACGCGTCTAGCGCCAAAGTTCATGGAGTTAGCGTCATTTTTTTGCGTGAACACCTTCCTTGCGTTAATGATATGCAAGGTAGGCGTTCCCGTCTTAAAAAATGACTCCGATGCCTATGCGTCGTATTTATACTCCCGGGCAAAAATGACGCCCGGGAGTGGGCGGGACTAAAAAACCTGCATTTGCGCCGGATTTTAGCACCTGGGTCAGGGCAGGCGTTAAGGGACCTGTGGGCTCAGAATGAGCCCAGAGGTGCCCTCCCCTGCCCCCAGGGACACCCCCTTGCCCACCCCAGGAGGACACCCAAGGATGGAGGGACCCACCCCAGGGAGATTAAGGTAAGTCCAGGTAAGTATTATTATTATTTTTTTTGTGGCATAGGGGGGCCTGATTTGTGCCCCCCTACATGCCACTATGCCCAATGACCATGCCCAGGGGACAGAAGTCCCCTGGGCATGGCCATTGGGCAAGGGGGCATGACTCCTGTCTTTGCTAAGACAGGAGTCATTTCAATGGGGGATGGGCGTCGTAAAAAAATGACGCAAATCGGGTTGTGACGATTTTTTTGCCTCAGCCTGACTTGCACCATTTCTGGACGCCCATACGCCATTTTCCCCCTACGCCGGCGCCGCCTGGTGTACGTCATTTTTTTTAACGCACACCAGACAGCGCCGGCGGCTAACGCCGGCTAACGTCATTCAATAAATACGGCGCCCGCACGACGCTTCTGAATGGCGTTAGCCGGCGCTAATTTTTTTTACGCAAAACTGCGTTGGCGCAGTTTTGCGTCAAAAAGTATAAATATGGGCCTTCATGTGTTACCCATGTTGGTTTCCTCCTCTTCTACCAGGGTACGAATGGCAGCGGCGGCGACCACGGTGAGTACTGCACCTACAACACAGGGGAGGGGAGAGGAAAGAGAGTGACACACACATGCAACACGCAACACTCCCACCCTCACCCTCACACACAACAACATATACACAAATACATGCAGCAACATTACATATACACCCCCCCACCCCCTGGAAGAACACAAGGACAAAAGGAAATGAATGTAACAATTGGAATCAAGAAAAATCCATTAGTCAAAAGTCAAAATTCAGTATATACAAATATGTACACCAACTACACAAGTCCGGATAGTGTACTAATCATTGTCCGTGGACCACTGGGCACAAAATGCATGGGTGAGGCCCACACATGATACCTGACTGGAAACGGAGAGAACACTGCTGGGGCATCAGACCGAAAATAAAGAGGCACCTCAAGGGGAGAGGGAGGGGGGCACCTCTGCCTGATGAACGCACAATGTCACTGCTGCACTAGGGGGCTCCATGCCCATTGATGTATCCTGGGATGTTTAAAGCCACAGTCCCTCAAGTCTCTCCAGTGGGTGGTTTGCCCACTGCTTTATCCTGGGGAGTACAAAGCCACAGTCTCTCAAGTCTCTCCAGTGGGTGGTTTGCCCACTGCTTTATCCTGGGGAGTGCAAAGCCACAGTCTCTCAAGTCTCTACAGTGGGTGGTTTGCCCACCGCTTTATCCTGGGGAGTGCAAAGCCACAGTCTCTCAAGTGGATGCCTTTCTCCACTGGTTCTGGAGGGGGCTTTGTGCCCAGAATGCTTCATCCTGCCAAGGACTGAGGTAGTGGATGTGATACTCCACTGGTTCTGGAGGGGGCTTGGTGCCCAGAATGCTCCATGCGCAGTGTGGCCGGTACAATTCCCTCACCTGGGTGTGCGTGCCACGAGATTTGCGAGGTTCAGGTAGCATGATACGCCATGGAGGCAGCCGCATACCCCACACTGCTGCGGCTGCGCCTTCCACCTGCAGGTACAAACAGTGATGAAAGAAATGCCTCATGGAAGCTGCCCAGGGTCCAGGAACTCTCCTCCAGCCTCAGACGACTGACCACTGGGGATGGTAGCAATGTCAGCGGTGGTGCCTGTGTCCGAGGACGCCGCGAGGCCGGTGGCGGTGCTTGTGGCGGTGTCTGTTGCGGCGGTGCTGGCGGCGGTGCTGGCAGCGGTGCATGGGTCAGCACCTGCTGAGGGACACAGCAGGACGTCTCCTGCAGCCTCAGGCGGCTGCCCACTGGGGAAGAGGATGGGGACTGTCGCTGAGGCTGTAGACGCGCTGGGGCGGTGCAGGTGGCGGTGCTTGCGGCTGTGTCTGTTGCGGCGGTGCTTGCGGTGGTGTCTGTTGCGGCGGTGCTGGCGGCGGTGCTGGTGGCGGTGCATTGGGTCAGCACCTGCTGAGGGACACAGCAGGACGTCTCCTGCAACCTCGGACAGCTGCCCACTGGGGAAGAGGCTGGGGACTGCCGTTGAGGCTGTAGACGTACCGGGGGTGCAGGTGGCGGTGCAGGTGGCGGTTGTGGTGGCGGGGTAGCTAGCGGTGTTCGCCGCTGTACAGGTTGGCGTGGTCGTGGACAGAAAGTGTGAAACTGGTCCCTCAGTCAGTGCCACCATGCCCTCTCCTGACCTGCTCTTCAGCTTTTGGCCCTTCCCTAGCTTTAATGGTGCCACAGTTGTCTTGCCACTATCCCCTTTGTTTTTTGCTGAACCCTTAGTGGCTAGTACTTTCGGCTTCTCCCTCTGGGATGTGGGCACCTTTTTCACCTTGGCAGGTGGCGGAATGTCCTTGCCCTCCCTATGTGACACACTGGCAGCCCTGATGGGTGGCCCACTCGATGACCCCGCAGTTGCTGGCACCACTGTGCCTGGTGATTTGGTGGCTGAGGTGCTGGGCTGGGACCTGGAAAGCCTGACCCTAGGGGAAGGACGGGGGTGAGTTGAAGGGAAGAGGTCAAGGTTTGCCAGGAAAAGTTTTTTAGAAACACTGGGACGGGAAGATGGAGGAAGTTTGGGAGTGGAGGTAGACGTAGTGGTTGTAGGAGGTGTACTTCTGCTGAATTTGGGTGAAGGTACATGGGCCAGAGGCTGTAGTGAGGTGGATGGCTGTTGGGAGGGTGTGTGCCTGCGGTTGTGTACTTTGGGAGGCAGTGGATGTTGCTGTGTCTGCATGGGGATGGTGCTTGTGTGAGTGCCTGTGGGATGTGTAGTGCTTATGTTTGCCTAAGCCACTCTTGTGTGTTGATTAGTTTGCATGCTGGTCTGATGGTGTGCTTGGGATAGGCTGAGGTACAGGGGATTGGGTTTGGGTGGAGGAAGTTGGAGGGGGGAGGCTGGACACGGGGACAATGGCTGCCATCAGTGCTGAGGCCAGAGCCTGAAATGCTCTCTGTTGGGCTGCCTGCCCAGAATAAATGCCCTCCAGGTATGCATTTGTTTGCTGCAAATGCCTCTCAACACCCTGGATGGCATTCACAATGGTAGATTGCCCAACAGTGATGGATCTCAGGAGGTCAATAGCCTCCTCACTGAGGGCAGCAGGGCTGACTAGGGCAGAGCTTGAGGTGCCTGGGGCGAAGGAGATGCCCACCCTCCTGGGTGAGCGGGCACGGGACACAAGCTGAGGGGCTTCTGGGAGGGCGGTGCTGGTAGGGGGGTGGCGGCTGTACCTCTTGATGCGGTGGGCACAGAGGTGCCTGCCACCGCTAGGGACCTCCCATCAGAGGAGGAGTTGCTGACACTGCTGTCTGCTTCTGTCCCGCCGTGGAGCTCCCCTTGCCCTCCGTCCCACTGGTGGCTTCAGACTCCGTTGTTTCGCCCTCCTGGGCCAAGTGGGTTGCAGCTCCCTCATGCTCCGGTGTGAATGCTCCTCCGCCTGATTATGCTATTGCACACAAGAACAGGGAGAACACAAAAAGGGGGGGGGGAGACATGGTCAGTGCATGCAACACCACTACCGATTGTGGACACAACACACAGGGAGCAGCCCTCTGCACTACGCCATGCACTGACAGTTCCTAGAAGTTTCAGCTGACCATGGGGTACGAGGCCTAAGACTAATTGCTGCACACCTGGAAGTCACAGGAGCCTGACTAGGTGTTGATGGCTATTACCACTGGTGGGTTTCGGGTGCCACATGGCCTGCCTCACAAGGGACCTTGCCTACCAAGTTCGCCCTGGCCTAGGGAAACCCACTGCCCACCTCCCCAACCCAGACACCTCGTAATGCGCGCAGAGTCAGCTGAATGAGAGTGTACTCACCCCCTTGTGGCTGCTGTGATGCCCTCAAGCACCCATCCAACTCCGGATACGCCACTGCCAGGATCCGGAACATCAGGGGAGTCATGGTGTGACAGGCACCCCTCCCACATTGGGAGGCCATCCCCAGCTGGGACTCCGCCGTCTTCTTGCTCCAGCGGCGTAGGTCCTCCCATCTTTTCCAGCAGTGGGTGGTCCGTCTGTGGCAGACCCCCAGGGTCCGAATGTCCTTGGCGATGGCATGCCAAATACCCTTCTTCTGGTGGGCTCTGACCTAGAGGAATGGTACAGGGGGAAAGGAAATTACTTACCCGTCCGTACCGTCATAATCATTGCCCCCCAGTTCTCACCCTTGCCCTGACACACATACACTCCCCATCTGCACATGTAGGCCTCAGCCCCCCCATATATTGTCCATCCACACCACTCAAAACAGCATGCCCACAGTGTACCACCTGTTTGCCTGGAGGACCGTACAGTTGCGTGTAGTGGTGGAGGACCCCATCCACTAGTTTCTCCAACTCCTCCGAAGTGAAGGTAGGGGCCCTTTCCCCAGACACATGAGCCATCGTCGCTTCCAGACACAGGTCACAGCAGCACTTGCAGTGTAGGTCCTCTCCTGTTGAAGATCAGGTATCAAGTGAGTGAACAGACAGAAAATGGGGGCCACGTCCGCGGCGGTGCATACCGTCACCCCCGGCGTACATCGTCATTGGCTCATTGGACCCATAGGGCCCAATGTTAACCAATGCAGAATTGCACCGCGGTCTTCGACCGCCCACCGCGACGGTGTAGAACGCCAGCACAGATACCTCATATCCCCTTGTCCCACCTTACTGGTCAGGCAGCTGCCATTTCAGAAGGCCACATGGAATGGATGTTAACTGCGTCACACCTATCTAGCCCGGGAATATAGACGGATACCGGCACATTGCGGATTAAAAACGTTTCTGCAAATAACACATTGTGATACCTCAGTGTTGGATGACTCTCTGCTCGCTGTTCTCCTCCATAGGGCACGTCTGCTGGAGCAGGTGATGAGATGGCGGCATCCTCCGGTGTACAGACCCCTGGTGGACCTGTCGACAGTGGAAGAGAGACACATCCTAGTCACCTATAGACTTGATTGTGCAACAATCCAGGAACTATGAGCCCAGTTGGAGCCGGACCTGATGTCAGCTATCCGCCATCCCACAGGAATCCCCCCTCTAGTGCAGGTCCTGTCTGTACTCCATTTCCTGGCCAGTGGGTCTTTTCAAACAACAATGGCATCAGGGATGTCCCAGCCAATGTTCTCTAACGTGTTGTCCAAAGTGTTGTCTGCCCTGCTGAAACACATGCACAGCTACATCGTGTTCCCTCAAGTGGAGGATTTGCCCACAGTGAAAGGTGACTTTTATGCCCTGGGACATATCCCCAACATCATTGGTGCCATTGATGGTACACATGTGGCCTTTGTTCCCCCCCGCAGGAATGAACAGATGTACAGAAACCGGAAGAGCTACCATTCTATGAATATGCAGATGGTGTGTTTGGCAGACCAGTACATCTCCCATGTCAATGCCAAGTATCCTAGCTCAGTCCATGGCGCTTACATTTTGAGGAATAGCAGCATCCCTTATGTGATGGGGCAACTCCAGAGGCACCGTGTGTGGCTAATAGGTGAGCCTAAAGTCCCCACACAGTTTCATTTGCTGTCTTGGTGTGGGGCTGTCCCTATGGGTTAGTGTGTGTCTAACAGTTGTCCCTCGACATTTGCAGGTGACTCTGGTTACCCCAACCTGTCATGGCTACTTTCCCCAGTGAGGAATCCCAGGACAAGGGCAGAGGAACGCTACAATGAGGCACATGGGCGAACTAGGAGGGTGATCGAACGCACCTCTTGAAGGCCAGATTCCGGTTCCTCCATCTGACAGTTGGCTCCCTATACTACTCACCGAAAAAGATGTGCCAGATAATCGTGGCCTGCTGTATGCTGCACAACCTGGCTTTGCGACGGCAGGTGCCTTTTTTGCAGGAGGATGGGCCGGATGGTGGTCTTGTGGCAGCTGTGGAGACTGTGGACAGTGAAGAAGAGGAGGCAGAAGAAGAGGATATCGACAACCGAAACAACATCATCATGCAATACTTCCAGTGAGACACAGGTAATAAGATGCCACTGCTTCCCACATCTCATTCTAATGTTGGCACTAGCATAAGTCTGTCATTTTCATTTAGTGTATGGACCCTGACTTGTCACTTTGACTTTCCATTTGACAGATCTGGGTCCAACTTTGTGGCCTCTGCTATGTTTACTGCTGGCTTACAGCTGTGTTACATTGGTATGTGAACAAGTAAATTGACATTGCTATATTCCATAGTAATTGCAATTACACATTTGTGAAAGCACAGACCGACTCCAGATTGTTTTGTGATTGAAGTGTGTTTATTCCTGTGCTAATAAGTGGAGGGGGTTGTAAAATGGGCTGGGTGGATGGTGGAGGAATGTCCATGGCAGAGTCCAGTCTATTTGTTTCACAGGTGCATTGTCCAAAGGGGCATAGGAAGTGGAGCAATGGCAGTTTAAGGATGGACAGGGTGACATAGTGGGACAGAAGGGTGACATTCAGGGGGTTCTCATTTCCTGGTGTGGGTCTTGGCAATGTTCTCTGTCTTGTTCCTGGATCTCAGGGACCATTTGTGGGGTGGTTCTCCATCTGCAGGGGGTGGGGTGCTGGTGTTCCTGTGGCGGTGCCTCCTGTCCACTAGCGCGGGCGGAGGTGTAGGGCTGTTCATCATCCAGGCTAGTGTCAGAGGCCCCTTGTTGTACCACTGTGTCCCTCCTGGTGTTGACAAGGCCTGCCAGCACCTCTGCAATGGTGACCAGGGTGGTGTTAATGGACTTCAAGTCCTCCCTGATCTCAAGGTAGTGTTCCTCCTGCAGCCGCTAGGTCTTCGAAACTTAGCCAGTACTGTTGCCATCATCTCCTGGGAATGATGGCAAGCTCCCATGATGTTGGAGAGTGCCTCGAGGAGAGTGGGTTCCGTGGGCCTGTCCTCCCCCTATCGCACAGCAGTCCTCCCAGTTTCCCTGTTATCTGTGCCTCTGTCCCGTGAACCGTGTGCCCACTGCCACTGCCCCCAGGTCGCTGATTTTCTTGGGTTTGTGGGTTTGCCTGGGTTCCCTGTAGTGGTGGACACACTGCTGATTGACGTGTCCTGGGGACAGAGGGATGGGCCCGCTGGGTGGGTGCTGTGCTGGTGTTTCCTGAGGGGGGAGGCTCTGTGGTGGCTTGGGCCAGTGTCAGGGGAACCGACTGTCGCAAGGTCCCTGATGGGCTGGGCTGGTCATCTTGATCCAGTTGTGCAGAGCGGCTGTCACCCCTGTTGGGGTGTAAATGCATATTTATTGTATCTGTGTGTGCCATCTTGTGCAATGGGTGGTTGACCCTCTACTCCAGTGCTTGCATTATTGGCATGGTCCTTGTGTGATTGGTGATTTTGGGGCACGAGTGAGTCTCTGTAGTGGACATGCTTGGGTGATGGGTGTGAGGGTATTTACTATAAATATCCATTATTTTCCATAGTCACCTAAAATTAATAAAACTTATCCTATACATCATATACCCAAAATGACTATATCCATTCAGTTTTGAAAGCATTCTTTGTGCTTCCATGTGAATATTTTTAAAAGCAGGCTAGCTTCAATATTTAGGAAAGAAATCAATCACCTTTATATACAATACCTTCACTTAGCCACAAACTTGCAAAGAGCTGGCATAATTATGAAGTCCTCTGAATAATCTGTCACAGAAATGGTACAGTTTCTAAACAATTCTACAGTTGCTATTGTCTACATGACAACTTTTATCCAGTGACTTTTCAGGCGTATACTCTCCATAAACAAATCCTTGAAATTCTCAGTATTTACTAGGCATGGGTGGAGTTAACGGACTTCTGCTATGTGGAGCACTGCAAAGTGCTGAAAAAATTCAGCTGCACTATGCAGAGTTTTGTGAGCGACAGAGTTTGGGTAAGTTGCACTGCTCACGTTGATTTTCAGTGCCAGGGGCTTCTCCCATGATTCAGCACAAACTGCATCACACAGAGCGGCAGAGGGCACTAACTTATTTCTTTTGCTCAAGTAGATTTTCTACTCAAGGAGCAGCTTCCTAAACGCAAGTGGCAGCTCTCTCAATCCAAGCGGTGGCAACCTGCCGTGACCGCCTTTGTTCAGAAATCTCACTCATGCATGCCAATTTAGTGATTTAATGTTGGCAAGCAATACGAGAGCCAAAATTCAGCTTTGCCTCAATTCACAGAGTTTTTTTGGAACTCCATGCGGAGGGCGGAGGGCGGAGGGCGGAGGGCGGAGTGAGGAAAATGCAGCTAACTCCACAGCAGAGTGGAATTCTTCAGCCACACCCCTAGTATGTACAATTATCAATGTCTACCTCACTCAAGGCATTTTCTCGTAAGCTTTGAAGACTGGCCAGAAACTCCCAGTCCTGATAGCTTCACCAACTGCTGGCCCATCACTCATCTACCACTAATCGACAAGAACATTGAGAAGGCTTTCTAAGATCACATCAGTACTAACCACCTCCTGCATGAGTACCTGTCTGGCTTTAGATCATGATGCAGCACGAAGACTGTCACCTTATACATCACAGATGATGCCATCTTGTCCACAGATGAAGATGACTAAGGTGACTAAAGTGCCTTTGAAAGTTGCCATTCCACCCTAATATGCATCTTCAGTTGGAAATGAGATTTAGGCCCTCATTACAACCCTGGCAGTAAATCCCGCTTACCGCCGTGCAGAAGACTGCCAACATACCACTGCGGCCGCAGAATTCCGCTACAGGTATTACGACCCACAGCCCGGAATCCGCCACAATACAGACACCCACACAAGTCCGCCACACCAAAGGTCAGTGATAAACTGACAATTACCGACACCTTCACGCCAACAAGAATACGGCCACACTATCAAGACCCAAAAATCAACGCGGCTGTCTTTCAACCCCGGTAATCCATTGGCGGTACACACCGCTGCGCTCAAAATACACACACACTCACAAAACACAAAACAAAACACAACCACATTAGACAATTCGAAATACACACACCTGATACCCATACACACACCAAACCCACACACCCAATCCGATATAAAGCACACACCCACATTACCCACAAACCCTTACTACTAGAAATGTGAAAGCAGGCCAGAGAGAGACACTACCTAAAACACACCAGCATCCACAGACACACAACACCATCACTTACACAACATCCACGCACCTCAGACAACACACACCAACACACCCCCTCACACATCACAACAGACACCACCTCACACATCACCCTCACCACATCATGGCACCTCAACGACACCCCAGGTTCTCTGAGGAGGAGCTTAGGGTCATGGTGGAGGAAATCATCCGGGTAGAGCCACAGCTATTCGGATCACAGGTGCAGCAGACATCCATTGCTAGGAAGATGGAGCTATGGCGCAGAATTGTCGACAGGGTCAACGCAGTGGGACAGCATCCAAGAACACAGGATGACATCAGCAAGAGGTGGAACAACCTACGGGGGAAGGTGCGTTCCATGGTCTCCAGACACCGGATTGCTGTACAAAGGACTGGCGGTGGACCCCCACCTCCTCCCCCACAACTAACAACATGGGAGGAGCAAGTCTTGGCAATACTGCATCCTGGGGGCCTCGCAGGAGTAGCAGGAGGACTGGACTATGGTAAGGCAAATATTTACTACCTTATGCCCCCCACCCCACCTGCATGCCATCACATACTCCCACCCTTACCCTTACCCTCACACCCATCACCCATGGCTTGGATGGCATTTGTGGTATGATGGCATATTCCAATATAATGCCTATCAGTGGGTGGAACTGTCATTCCTCTAAGAGATGTTAAGGAAGTAGCATTCATATGGAAAATGTTGGGGTCCTCTACTCAACACCAATGTTAAATGCACTGGTTACGTTTTTGGTCAAGGCACCTCTTTTCTCCAATGCTATTAATATTAGTCTTGTAATCCTGTTAAAAAAACAGAGATTTACAGAAGGGCTGCTTGGAATAAAGTGAGGAAATGAAAGTAGCAGGGACAATGAAATAGTCCATTGTGTGACCGAAGCTATAGAATCATTCAAGAGGTGCTAATATTGGTAGTTAGAGACTTCATCAGTAGCACCACTCCTATGGAAACACCGCAGGAGTTTCAGACTGCATGTCATTTTTGGGTTTCTTGTTGTTTTATAGTATTCACCACTACAGCCAAGTTCTGGGAGACAAAACAACCACTCAATATTAAAGTTAGTCCTTGTGATGTTCCCTCTTGACAGTCAACTTCTTCTGGGTGCTGCTCATTCCTGGAAAACTGTTTGGCTTTTCATCCCAAACAGTCTCAGCGCCTGCAGAGATAGGAATCCTGTTTCCCCTCGGAGCAGGCAGGCACCTAGGCACTAGATTGATGCACAGCTTTTCTAGCAAGTTGCACTGACTTTATCCAATGTCCCCCTCACCTCACAATTGTGACCTGCTAAAGACACTTCATGGGTCAGTGACAACAGGAAGTTCCTGTGAACTAGGGAAATGGCTCACCTCTTTCTTGCTCCTGGCTCACATATTACACGCTCCTTGGACTCTGTAATCCATCTTCCCAGCCTTCACAATATTTTTTAACCACTTCTGTGGTGGCATGAGCTACTTTAGGAAGTCTTACAAGTGAAGGGCACTCGAATTGTGGCTGGTGGAGCTCCTCTTAAGGTAGGGGCTTCAGCAGCTAACAACCCCTCTAACTCTGGCAGCTACTTGACTCCAACGCCCGGCTAGCTTTAAATCCCTCACCATTCAGATTTGACAGGTGCCAAAGCCTGTAAATTTTCAGAGAGTGCATAATTTACACATTACTCTTTGCAGGTCTGTGCAAATCTGGGATGGTGCCAACATCTCTCTGAGATAATGTATGGCAGGTGCTAGTTCTGCAACTTAACCAGGGAAAATCATATTGCTGTCCAAGTGACATCCAACTTCTTGCTTGTACCCTACTGATAGATTGATCATGACTGAATTTCTATTGAACTCAACACATACAGGGGGTCATTCCAACCCTGGCGGTCATCGACCGCCAGGGTGGAGGACCACGGAAGCACCGCCAACAGGCTGGCGGTGCTTCCCTGCCCATTCTACCGCCGCGGTCAGAAAAGGGGATCCGTCGGTTTCCCGCCGGATTTCCCCTGTCTGGGCTGAATCTCCATGGCGGCGCTGCAAGCAGCGCCGCCATGGAGATTCCGACCCCCTTCCCGCCACCCTGATTCTCGCGGTTTTTACCGCCAGGAACAGGATGGCGGGAACGGGTGTCGTGGGGCCCCCTAACAGGGCCCCAGCATGATTTTCACTGTCTGCATGGCAGACAGTGAAAATCACGACGGGTGCAACTGCACCCGTCGCACCCCTGCAACACCGCCGGCTCCATTTGGAGCCGGCTTCTATGTTGCAGGGCCTTTCCCGCTGGGCCGGCGGGCGCTCCTTTGGCGGGCGCCCGCCGGCCCAGCGGGAAAGCCAGAATGGCCTCCGCGGTCTTTTGACCGCGGAGCGGGCAAATGGCGGTGACCGCATGGCGGGCGGCTACCGCCGCCCGCCACGGTCAGAATGACCGCCACAGTCTGGTACACCATGCATTCCCATTGGCTACCAGGCCTATACAGCTGGCACCAGAGAGAATGTCTTCATGTTTCCTATACTTCCTCTCAACCATAGCTTTATTAGCACCTGTATCTTTCAAGGCAAGTCGCTTCTTCCCATTGATTCCTGCTTCCAAAATAAATCCCATAATATTTGGATGGATCTGTTTAGGGCATCTGGGTCCCATTTGAGCCTGAGCAGAAATATATTTTCACTTGCTGAGTTGATGTAATTCGGGTAACTCCACGTTACTCGTGTAATGCGGAGTTAATGTCAAATTGTGTCAACAGTATAGTCCTGTTGGTGCATGCAAGGCTCTGTATACAGCCGCATTTGAATGCAAATGAGATTTGCCACCCACTAGCTTGATTTCCGATTGCATGGATTCTTCAGGAACTATTTTGTGATGACAGAGATCATGAGTGGTCGCGTCTCTGCATCTTGAGGAGATTTCCAAATCGAGAAGCAGGTAAATCAACTGAAATATCCCTTTTCGAGTGAATATTCTACTCCAATCGATGGTTCAGGTTGTTTTTAGTGCGAAAATACTTTTTTTACCTTACTTTTTTCTCAACAGGAATACTTCTTCCAGCGCTTTGTCCACCTCTGGGTCATTTTTCATTTGTATTTCAAGGTGAAAGAATCACTCTCATCATCTGCAATTCCTATTGCATATATACTATTGGATTTGAGGGACTTTAGGCCTGATTTAGATCTTGACGGTGTTGTCACCAAGCCACGTTGGTGAAGGGACTGAAAAGACAGTAAAGTCAACGGTATGCTGCCTGCCCTATTTAAATGTATTGAAGATGAGCCGTAATGCGCCATGACAGAGTGTCCTCTGTAGCGAAGCTCCAACCAGCAGCTGACGTGGCAGACTCCAATGCTGAGGAGTATGCCGTTTGTTGCTGTGTTGATGGCGGGATCCCAAGACCCTATTTAGATCACACAGCCATGCTACTGGTGTATCAGCAGGGGGCCCATGACAGCGGGAGCCTGTCACGGGACCAGTTCATTATAGTGCTATGGCTGTGGACATTGATTGGATGCTAGTAGCCCACACCTGTTGTACATTGAAAAATTGTGAACACCTGCAAAACACACTATAAAACACACTTTCAAATCATGATCCTTTGCCTTCACACTGCAAAAGACCATAGAACTAGACAGCCAAATTCTCAACACAGATGACAGATTTTCTTTTTTTCTTTGTTCCTCTCCCTCTGTGTTTTTGTTAATTTTACATTCTCTCGTTATTCTTCATTTTTTGGGCACTGGATTTGTTTAAAGAAATTCACAATGGAAGGGAGGAAAAATCCCTGTTTCATAGAGGGAGAGGTGTTTGTCATGGTGCTTGCAGCACAAGTACAAAATACAACCATTTCTCAGAAAAGGCATATGTGGTCCAGGATAGTTGACAGAGTGAATGAGGTATATAATAATATGCACAAACAGGAGGAGATTAGAAAGAGGTGGAATGACCTACTGAGGAGAGTACACTCACTGGCTTCCAAGTGTCATCTGGAGTCCCAGGGGACTGGTAGTGGTTCTCTCAGCACCCCTTACAACTCCTTCCCTGGAAGGAGAAGGTCTTGCAAATCCTACATCCTGAAGGCTCAACTGGAGTCCCTGGTGGAGTGGAATCTAGTAGGTTGCACTAAGAAATGTCTCAACAATCACAATCTGAGTCTTTCCCTTACATTAGATGTTTAGAATATTCAAACACCCTTAGCAAAACAGATATATCGAAAATTACCTCCACAAAATTGCTTGTTTCATGCCAATTAGTAGCATCATGGCTGTATCTCTCTTGTTAACAATGTGCGATGTTTAGTCAGATTGTGTGTTGTTCCACATGGATCATCCCTTGCATTTGCTCAGTTCCTTGCTTCCTATCAATGTATGTTGTTGTTCTCCCAAAAACAGGTCCTAAACTTCATCCATTTGAATATGAAGTTATTGGCCCTCATTACAACCCTGGCGGTTGGCGGAGAAGCGGCGGTCTTACCGCCAACAGGCTGACGGTAAAAATTTTTGAATTATGACCATGGCGGTTACCGCCATTGTCATCCACCACTTCTCCGATCCGACCGCCAGGGCGGAGACGACCGCTGGGCTGTATCATGACCCAGCTGACCGCCATGGATTTCATAGGGTTAGGAACCGCCATGAAATCCATGGCGGTGAGCACTATCAGTGCCAGGGAATTCCTTCCCTGGCACTGATAGGGGTCTCCCCATCCCCCACCCCCACCCGAGTCCTTCCGCTACACCCCCCACCATCCCTGCCACCCCCAGAGGTGGTAGGACCCCCCTCCCCACCCCTACCCCCAACATTACATTACACATTCAAACCCGACATGCACGCAGGCACCACCAACACACATACCTGCACACATACCAACATACATGCCAACAGCCACAAACACAGTCATACGCACACATCCACATTCAGACATACACGCACACATCCATACAGACATACATACAAACAGACACGCACTCATCTCCAAACACACAACACCCCCGCATGCATACACGCACTCACACACCCCCTTTACATACCCACACACACAACCCCATGCACCCACACATTACACAACACTCCCCCACCCCCCTCCCCTAACGGACAATCAACTTACCTGGTCCGTTGATTCTCCGGGAGGGGACGGGATCCATGGGGGCAGCTCTGCCGCCAGCACCCCGTCAACAGAACACCGCCACGCCGAATCACAGGACGTGATTCGGTGGGCGGTGTTCTGTTGATGTGTCGGTGGAGGTGGAGCTACGTCCACTTCCCCGCCGTCTGCCAGTATGGCTGCTGGCGGCTCTCTGTCCCGAAAAGGACGGAGGGCTGCCAGCGGTCATAATGTGCAGAGCGGAAAACTGCCTGCACTGGCGGTCTTCAGCATGGCGGTCCCTCAGCGGTCATGTAAAAAGACCGCCGAGGTTGTAATGACCACCATAGTGTTTGTAAGAGATATTTTAACCTATTCATATCATACCTGCATGTGTGTACATGTTGTAAATGTTTATTTATCTCTCCTATAGTCATTGAAATAGATATCTGTACAGCACTTTTTAAACAAGTTTTTTCTATGGTGTCAGCAGATGATTACAACTGCCATGATGCCTTCTCTTTGTATCTGTAGCTAAATAGTGCAATGTAATGTTGCTCCACCTTCCTTTACTTCCATATGTGCACACATCTAAAAAACAAGTGCATTTGACAGTCACCATATCATGCTATGGATTAAAATGTATCTCACCATGTTGACACCCTCTCATATCTATACTGAAGTCATGTAAACGCTCATATGATCCATAGTCTTTTGAATCCAAAATGTCCTGCAATGTGATTGGGCTTGCCGAATAGAAACAGTAAATGTACATAAAGACCCTGCCCGGAAAAAGTATTCCGTCGGTCACAGCACGCCTCGTTCTGCAGCAGAATGGGAAGAAACCCAATGATGAAGCATGCCACCAAGGGGTAACCCTGGTGGATGAGGGTTTTTCAAATAAAAATATTTTTTTCTCCCTGTGGAAGTTTTTTTTCCGGGCTGGGTCTTTATGCACATTTACTGAAGCCTTAAGGAAGATAGACCCAGCTCATTTAAACCTTAAGTTAGTATATTCAGGCAGCGCGCAGCTGCAGGAATCTTTTTTCGTGAAACCTCTTCAAACTCACACGTGTAGGACTACTAGCACATATGGTGGAAATCACAGGGCTCACTTTCTCATCTGGGGAGGCTTAAAGGATCCTAGCATCAACATCACCATTTGGTGACACACCCACATCTGGGAATAGCAAGGATTTGGATGAACTTAACACCCTTAAACGAGACCGGGTGAAGACCATGATCCATGGTATCATGATGACTGAATATCTGAGGGCAAGCGCAGCACCACAGGGCCTAATAGTGAGAAACGAACCTTTCATTTTCCAAAATGACGAGATTTTCAAAAAATACTGGTCACTTATATCGTGGCATTGCACTCTTGATTGGTTGATTTTGATTATAAAAACGGCCACGGGTCTTGCAGAAGAACTCAAAGGTGAAATCCTCACCATAGAGGTTAGCCTAAAAGCATTCATGTAAACAGGGGCCCTAAAAAAATGCTTAGATGAGCTGAACCAATCCATCAATGAGTATGGCATATGTCTACAACAGACTAAGGTGGTCATTCCAACCCTGGCGGTCCATGACCGCCGGGTTGGAGGACCGCGGGAGCACCGCCGACAGGCCGGCGGTGCTCCAATGGGCATTCCGACCGCGGCGGTAAAGCTGCGGTCGGACCGGCAACACTGGCGGTCTCCCGCCATTGTACCGCCGCCCATTGGAATCCTCCAAGGCGGCGCAGCTAGCTGCACCGCCGAGGGGATTCCGACCCCCCCTACCGCCATCCAGTTCCCGGCGGTCCGCCCGCCGGGAACCGGATGGCGGTAGGGGGGGTTGCGGGGCATGGGCACTGCAGGGGCGCCCGTAAGAGGGCCCCTAAATGTATTTCACTGTCTGCTGTGCAGACAGTGAAATACGCAATGGGTGCAACTGCACCCGTCGCACAGCTTCCACTCCGCCGGCTCGATTCCGAGCCGGCTTCATCGTGGAAGCCTCTTTCCCGCTGGGCTGGCGGGCGGCCTGAAGGCGGCCGCCCGCCAGCCCAGCGGGAATGTCAGAATTACCGCCGCGGTCTTTCGACCGCGGAACGGTAACCTGACGGCGGGACTTTGGCGGGCGGCCTCCGCCGCCCGCCAAGGTCAGAATGAGGGCCTAAATACCAGAAACTCAAGAAAGATGTCAATAAATTCTCCCATGAAAAGGTGTAGCCCTACATTAGAGAAGACTATGGCCCTCATTATAACATTGGTGGTAAAAGCAGCTTACCGCCGTGCAAAAGACCGCCAACACACCGCCGCGGCAGCGGAATTCCGCCACGGTCATTATGACCCACTGCTCGGAATACGCCAAAATTCAGACACCCACACAAGTCCGCCACACCAAAGGTCAGTAATAAACTGGCGAAAACAAATCCTCCACCGTCACGCCAACAGAAATACGCCCACACTATCACGAGACACAAATCCACGTGGCAGTCTTTCAACCGCTGTATTCCATTGGCGGTACACACTGCCACGCTCAAAATACACACACAGTTAAAAAGCACTGCCACATTGGACAATTCGAAACACACACACCTGATACACATACACACACCATTCCCACACACCATTTACAATATAAAACACACACCCACATCACCCACAAACCCCTGCCACCACAATTACGGAGAGAAGGCCAGGGAGAGATACCACAAACAACTACCAAGCATCCACAGGCACACAATACCATCACCCACAGAACTTCCACGCACCTCACACAACACACCACTAAATATTACCCCACTTATCACCACACACACCACCCCACACATCACCCACACCACCCCATGGCACGGCAAAGACACCCCAGGTTCTCTGAGGAGGAGCTGAGGGTCATGGTGGAGGAAATCGCCTGGGTAGAGCCACAGCTATTCGGATCACAGGTGCAGCACACCTCCACAGCTGGAAGATGGAGCTATGGCGAAGAATAGTGGACAGGGTTAATGCAGTGGGACAGCACCCAAGAAATAGGGATGACATCAGAAAGAGGTGGAACGACCTACGGGGGAAGGTGCGTTCCGTGGTCTCAAGACACCACCTTGCGGTTCAGTCAGTCCTACACCTCACAAATGTCCCACTATCACAACCCACCCATCCCAACACCAAGCCCTGCATGCAACAACAAAGCATGGACACCCATCACCAAAGCATGGCCACTGCACATACCCACACACACCCCTAAACCACCATCACACAAGGTCACACACAGAAATGCAAGCACTGGGGTACACGGTGACCCGCCTATTGCACACCATGGCACACAGAGATGTAATAATCATCCTGTTATACCCCTGCAGGACCCCTACCCAATGTCAGCAGACATGAGGGTCCACAATTGTCCACACCACCAACAGAAGAGGCCCACAGTGATGACAGCAGCTCTGTCCAACTGGATCTAGATGACCAGCCCGGACCATCGTGGGCCTCGGGACAGTCGGTTCCCCTGACACAGTCACAGGCCACTACAGAGCTTCCCCCCTCTGGAAACACCAGCACAGCACCCACACAGCGGGCCCATACCTCTGTCCCCAGGACACGTCAAGCAGCAGTGTATCCATCACTACAGGAAACCCAGGCTAACCCACCACCCCAACAACAACAGGGACCTGGGGGCAGTGGTAGTGGGCACACGGTCCAGGGGACGGAGGCCCAGGAACACAGGGGAACTGGGAGGGCTGCTGGGCGACAGGGGGAGGACAGGCCAAGGGAACCCACTCTCCACGAGGCCCTCTCCTCCATCATGGGAGCCTACCACCACTCCCAGGAGACAATGGCAACGGTACTAGCCAAGTTTCAGGAGACCCAGCGCCTGCAGGAGGAACAGTACTTTGGGCTTCAGGGAGGAACTCAGATCCATCAATTCCACCCTGGGCACCATCGTAGGGGTGCTGAAGGAAGTACTCAACACCAGGAGGGACACTGTGGCACTACAAGGGGCCCCTGACACTAGCCTGGACGATGAACTGCCCACCACCTACGCCGGCATTAGTGGACAGGAGGCACCACCACAGGACCACCACACCAGCACCCCACCCCCTGCAGAGGGAGAACCACCCCGAAAACGGTCCCTGAGATCCAGGACAAAGACAGAGAACGATGCCAAGACCCCTGCCAAGAAATGAGACCACCCTGAATGTCATCTCTCTGTCCCACTTTGTCACCCTGTCCATCCTCAAACTGCCCCAGCTCCACTTCCTATGCCCATTTGGGCAATGCACCTGTGAGACTAATAGACTGGACTCTGCCATGGACATTCCTCCACCATCACCCCTCACCATTTTAAAACCCCCTCCAATATTGAGCACTTAAATAAACACCCTTGAAGCACAAAATGATCTGGAGTCAGTCTGTGATTTCGAAATAGTGTATTAGCAATTACAGTGGCAAAATGCTCTTTCAATTGTAATGTCAACATAACCATGTCACACAGCTCTAGTGCATGAGGAAACAAAGCAGATGTCACACTGTGGGACACACATCTGTGAAATCGTAAGGGAAAGTGACAACTCAGTGACCATACACTGGGTGAAAACGACCGACAGTAGAGAGGTAGTAGTGTTAAAGTACATGTAGTAGGCAGGTTTGTAATCTTACTTTTGTCTCACTGGAAATATTGCAGGATCACCGAGTTCCTATTGTCCATGTCCTCTTCTTCAGCTTCCTCGTCTTCACTGTCCACAGGCTCCACAGCTGCAACAACACCGCCATCTGGACCATCCTCCTGCAGAAAAGGCACCTGTTGTCGCAAAGCTAAGTTGTGAAGCATACAGCAGGTCACAATGATCTGGCACACCTTCTTTGGTGAGTAGAATAGGGGTTCACCTGTCATATGGAGGCACCGGGAACCTGGCCTTCAGGAGGATGAACGTCCGCTCTATTATCCGCCGAGTTCGCCCATGTGCCTCATTGTAGCGTTCCTCTGCCCTTGTCCTGGGATTCCTCACTGGGGTCAGTAGCCATGACAGGTTGGGGTCACCAGAGTCACCTGCAAATGGCGAGGGACAACTGTTAGACACACACTAACCTGTAGGGATATCCCCATACCCAGACAACCATTCCCACTGACTTGCTTCCAGGTGCTCACCTAATAGCCACATACGGTGCCTCTGGAGTTGACCCATCACATAAGGGATGCTGCTATTCCACAGGATGTAAGCGTCATGCACTGAGCCAGGGAACTTGGCATTAACATGGGAGATGTACTGGTCTGCCAAACACACCATCTGCACATTCATGGATGATAACTCTTCCGGTTTCTGTACACCTGTTCACTCCTGCGGGGAGAGACCAAAGCCACATGGGTCCCATCAATGGCACCTATGATGTTGGGGATATGTCCCAGGGCACAGAAGTCTCCTTTCACTGTAGGCAAATCCTCCATCTGAGGGAAAACAATGTAGCTCTGCATCTGTTTCAGCAGGGCAGACAACACTCTGGACAACACGTTGGAAAACATAGGCTGGGACATCCCTGATGCTATGGCCACTGTTGTTTGAAATGACCCACTTGCAAGGAAATGGAGTACTGACAGCACCTGCACTTGAGGGGGTATTCTTGTGGGATGGCGGATAGCTGACATCAGGTCTGGCTCCAGCTGGGCACACAGTTCCTGGATTGTGGCACGGTCAAGCCTGTAGATGATGATCACATGTCTTTCCTCCATTGTCGACAGGTCCACCAGCGGTCTGTACACCGGAGGATGCCGCCATCTCATCACATGTCCCAGCGGACGGTGCCTATGAAGGACAACAGCGAGCACAGAGTCAACCAACTCAGAGGTACGTACCCACAGCTTACACCGAACACTAATCATAATCTGAAAATTGGCCTGTATGAGTGTTGAGGCAAGGCCTAGGTCTGTGTGACGCAGTTAAAAATGAAGCCATGTGGGCCCCTGAAATGGCGGCTGCCTGACCTGTAAAGTGGGACAATGGGATGTGAGGTAACTGCGCTGGCATTGTACACCGTCGCGGTAGGCGGTCGAAGACAGCGGCGCAATGCTGCATTGGTTAACATTGGACCCTACGGGTCCCAGGAGCCAATGACGATGTACACCGGCGGTGACGTTACGCACCGCTGCAGACGTGACCACCATTTTCTATCTGTTCAATCACTCAATACCTGATCTTCGACAGGAGAGGACCTACACTGCAAGTGCTGTTGTGACCTCGGTCTGGAAGAGACAATGGCTCGAGTGTCTGGGGAAAGGGCCCCTGCCTTCACATAGGAGGAGTTGGAGAAACTCGTGGACAGGGTCCTACCCAAGTACTCGCTACTCTACGGTCCTCCAGACAAACAGCTAAGTACACTGGGAGCATGCTGTATGGGCTATGCCTGTGTGGAGAGGGGTGGATGTAAGAAGGAAGGGGAGAGAGTGTGGCGTGCATGAAACGTTGGTGAGTGCATGTGCCACATGGCAAGGGTAGGGAAGGGGGCCAATGACTGTGACGGTGCATTTGGTAATAACTTTTCTTTTCCCCCTGTAAAATTCATGTAGGTCAGCCCCCTCCAGAAAAAAGATATTTGGCGTGCCATCGCCAAGGATGTCCGGACCCTGGGGGTCTACCACAGACGGAGTACCCACTGCCGTAAGAGGTGGGAGGACATTCGCCGCTGAAGCAAGAAGATAGCGGAGGCCCAGCTGGGGATGGCCTCCCAACGTGGGAGGGGTGCCCGTAGCACCATGACCCCCCTGATGTTCAGGATCCTGGCGGTGGCGTACCCAGAGTTGGATGGGCGCTTGGGGCATCACAGCAACCACAAGGGGGTGAGTACACTCTCATTCTGCTGATTTTGCGCGCATTGGAGGTGGCTGGTGGGGGAGGTGGGCTGTGGGTTTCCCTAGGCCAGGGCGAGTGTGCTGGTTAGGTCCCCTTGTTCTGGCAGACTCTGTGGCACCCCACCCCAACTGTGTACAGTTCCAAGTACACCTAGTCAGGCTCCTGTGTCATCCATGTGTGCAGATGTCGTCATTAGCCTTGTAGGCCATGTCCCAGGGATTGAACAGTGGAGCCCAAGTGCGTGGCGTAGTGCAGGGGGCTTCTGTGTCTGTCGTGTCCGCCAACGGTAGCGGTAATGCATGCACTCAACATGTCTTTCTTCTGTCGTCTCCCCTTTTTGTTGTCTCCCTGTTCTTGTGTGCATTAGCATCATCAGGCGGAGGAGCATTGGCACCGGAGAAGGAGGGAGCTGCATCCCACATGGTCCTGGAGGGCGACACTACGGACTCGGAGTTCCCCAGTGGGACGGAGGGCGAGGGGAGCTCCACGGCGGGGACAGGAGCTGACACCAGTGACACGGACTCGTCCTCTGATGGGAGCTCCCTTGTGGTGGTGGCAACATCTGTGCCCCCCGCATCTACAGGTACAGCTGCCACCCCCCCAACCAGCACCGCCCTCCCAGCAGCCCCTCAGCCTTTGCCCCGTGCCCGCTCACCCAGGAGGGTGGCAATTACCTTCTCCCCAGGCACCTCAGGCCCTGCCCCAGTCACCCCTGCTGCCCTCAGTGAGGAGCCCATTGACCTCCTCAGAACCCTCACTGTTGGGCAGTCTACCATTTTGAATGCCATCCAGGGTGTAGAAAGGCAGTTGCAACAAACAAATGCATTCCTGGAGGGCATTCATTCTGGTCAGGCGGCCCTTCACCGAGCTTTTCAGACTCTGGCCTCAGCACTGATGGCAGCCTTTGTCCCTGTCTCTGGCCTCCCCCTCCAACTTCCTCCACCCAGACCCAATCCCCTCTACCTCAGCCTATCCCAAGCACACCTTCAGACCAGCATGCACACACGTCAACACACAAGGGAAGCTCAGGCAAACATAAGCACCACACATCCCACAGGCACTCACACAACCATCACACACATGCAGACACACCAACATCCACTGCCTCCACTGTGTCCCCCTCCTCCTCGTCTCCCTCCTCCCTCCCAGTCTCGTCTACACTCACACCTGCATGCACTACATCTACAGCCACTACTGCCATCACCAGCACACACACCACCACACCCCGCTCACGTGCAGTCACCACCCCACTGCCATTCACACGTCCCCTGTGTCCTCTCCCAGTGTGTCTGTGACGCCACCTCCCAAGATACACAAACGCAGGCACACACCCACCCAACAGCCATCCACCTCACGACAGCCTCCAGCGCATGCACCTTCACCCAAAGTCAGCAAACAAACACCTCCTACAACCACAACCTCTTCCTCCACTCCCAAACCCCCTCCAGCTACCCGTCCCAGTGTTTCCCAAAAACTTTTCCTCTCCAACCTTGACCTCTTTCCCACACCTCCCCCACCCCGTCCGTCTCCTAGGGCCCGACTCTTCAGGTCCCAACCTAGCACCTCAACCACAACATCTCCGGGACCAGTGGTGCCTGTAGTCACCAGAATCTGGAGTGCACCGGCCACCAGGGCAGCCAGTGTGGCACGGAGCCACAGCACGGACAGTCCCCCACCTGTGAAGCATCAAAAGTTAGTCTGTGCCCGGCGGGAGAGGGGGAAGACTCCAGCCACCAAAGCCGCTCCCAGTGGTACAGGTGGGAGTGTGGAGTCAGCTGCGACACCTTCCAAGGTGGGGAAGGCCTACAAGAAAGTCAGCAAGTCTGGGAAGAGCAGCACAGTGGAGAAGACCGCCACCAGACCTGCTGCCAGGAGGCCACCGCCATCATCCCCGCTGCCCAGGAGGCCACCGCCATCATCCCTGCTGCCCAGGAGGCCACCGCCAGCACCTGCCCTGCTGCCCAGGAGGCCACCACAACCAGTCCTGCTGCCCAGGAAGCCACCGCCATCATCCCCGCTTCCCAGGAGGCCACCGCCAGCACCTGCCCTGCTGCCCAGGAGGCCACCACCACCAGTCCTGCTGCCCAGGAAGCCACCGCCATCATCCCCGCTTCCCAGGAGGCCACCGCCAGTACCTGCCCTGCTGCCCAGGAGGCCACCGCCATCATCCCCGCTGCCCAGGAGGCCACCGCCATCATCCCCGCTGCCCAGGAGCCACCGCCAGCACCTGCCCTGCTGCCCAGGAGGCCACCGCCTTCATCCCCGATGCCCTGGAGGCCACCACCACCAGACCCGCTGGGCTAGACAGGACCGCCAGCACCAGCCCCGCTGGCCCAGACAGGACCGCCAGCACCAGCCCCGCTGGGCCAGACAGGACCACACCCCGCTGGGCCAGACAGGACCGCCAGCCCCACTGGGCCGGACACGACCGCCAGCACCAGCCCCACTGGGCCATGAAGGACCGCCAGCACCAGCCCTGATGGGCCATGAAGGACTGCCAGCACCAGCCCGCTGGGCCAGACAGGACCGCCAGCACCAGCCCCGCTGGGCCATGAGGGACCGCCAGCACCAGCCCCGCTGGACCATGAAGGACCACCAGCACCAGCCCCGCTGGGCCATGAAGGACTGCCAGCACCAGCCCCGCTAGGCCATGAAGGACCACCAGCAGCTGAGTCACTGCAAAGGACCCCGCCGCAACAAGCACCGCTGAACAGGGCACCGCCGCCACAAGCACCGCTGAGCAGGGCACCGCCGCAACAAGCACCGCTGAGCAGGGCACTGCCGCAACAAGCACTGCTGAACAGGGCACTGCCGCCACAAGCACCGCTGGCCCATGAGCTCCAAGGGCACTGACGGTACTGTGGCTGCCACGAGCAGGATGAAGCACTCTGGGCACCAAGCCCCCTCCAGAACCAGTGGAGTATCACATCCACTACCTCTCTCCTTGTCAGGATGAAGCATTCCGGGCACCAGGCCCCCTCCAGAGCAAGTGGAGTATCACATCCACTACCTCTGTCCTTGGCAGGATGAAGCACTCTGGGCACCAAGCCCCCTCCAGAACCAGTGGAGAAAGGCATCCACTACCTCTGTCCTTGGCAGGATGAAGCACTCTGGGCACCAAGCCCCCTCCAGAACAAGTGGAGTATCACATCCACTACCTATGTTCTTAGCAGGATGAAGCACTCGGGGCACCAAGCCCCCTCCAGAACCAGTGGAGTATCACATCCACTACCTCTGTCCTTGGCAGGATGAAGCACTCTGGGCACCAAGCCCCCTCGAGAACCAGTGGAGAAAGGCATCCACTACCTCTGTCCTTTGCAGGATGAAGCACTCTGGGCACCAAGCCCCCTCCAGAACCAGTGAAGATAGGCCTCCACTACCTCTGTCCTTGGCAGGACGCAGCACTCTGGGCACCAAGCCCCTCCAGAACCAGTGGAGAAAGGCATCTTGAGAGACTGTGGCTTTGCACTCCCCATGATGGAACAGTGGGCAAACCACCCACTGTAGAGACTTGAGAGACTTTGGCTTTGCACTCCCCAGGATGGAACAGTGGGTAAACCACCCACTGTAGAGACTTGAGAGACTGTGGCTTTGCACTCCCCAGGATAAAGCAGTGGGCAAACCACCCACTGGAGAGACTTGAGAGACTGTGGCTTTGCACTCCCCAGGATAAAGCAGTGGGCAAACCACCCACTGGAGAGACTTGAGAGACTGTGGCTTTGCACTCCCCAGGATGGAACAGTGGGCACACCACCCACTGGAGAGACTTGAGAGACTGTGGCTTTGCACTCCCCAGGATAAAGCAGTGGGCAAACCACCCACTATAGAGACTTGAGAGACTGTGGTTTTGGACTCCACAGGATAAAGCAGTGGGCAAACCACCCACTGTAGAGACTTGAGAGATTGTGGCTTTGCACTCCCCAGGATAAAGCAGTGGGCAACCCACCCGCTGTAGAGACTTGAGAGACTGTGGCTTTGCACTCCCCAGGATTGAACAGTGGGCATGTGGCCCCCTCGTGGATTTGGCGTTGTGCACTCAACCGGCTGAGCTGCCCTCCCTTTCCCTCCCCTGAGGTGCCTGTTTTATTGCTATCTGATGCCCCTCTAATGTTCTCTCCGTCATGGTCAGGGATCTTGTGGGGGCCTCGCCCATACCATGTGGGCCCAGTGTTCCACGGACTTCAATGGAGCACTACCTGGACTACTATTCTTGGTGTATATTTTGTTTATAGTGTATATATGTATATTTTTGCATACTGGATTTTAATATATTACAATGGTTACACTAATTTCCTTTTGTCTTTGCATTCTTCCGGGGGGGTTGAGGGGTGTAATTGTAATGTATCATGCTGTATTAGTGTGTGTGTTGTCGTGGGTGAGGGTGGGGGTGGGGGTGTTGCGTGTTGCGTGTGTGTGTCACTGTTTTTTCCCTCTCCCCTCCCCTGTGTCGTAGGTGCAGTACTCACCGTGGACTTCGCCACCGGCGTTCGTGCTCCTGGTAGAGGATCAAGAAGATAAGGGCTGGCAGGATCTGCAGCTCTGGTTCCATGGCGTCCTGGTTCCTCTTGGGGTGTGTAGAGGTGAGCGTTTTCCCTTCGAAGTCCTGTTTCCGCCATGTTTTTGTCCGTGGTGAATCCGCCCCGGAAAAGGTGGCGGATTGGTAGGTTGTGATACTGTGGGTGGTACTTTGTCCTCCGCCTGTCGGTTGACAGTGACCGCCATGCTGTTATATTTGTACCGCCGTGGCGGTCGGAGTGTTAAAGTGGCTGTCTTTGTTGGCGGTTTCCGCCACGGTCGTAATTCCAATTTTTTGACCGCCGGCCTGTTGGCGGTCTTACCGCCGCTTTAACACCATCCGCCAGGGTTGTAATGACCACCTATGTATCCTCAGGAAGTAACCCAGGGTATAACACTGACTCAGATTCATCCGACTCAGCCTCTAGCAATTCCAACTCCAACACAAAATCATTTTTTTCAAGTAGGGGTCTGTAGTGCTTTCCTCTTATCTAGTTTCTAAGCACTAACATAACACAACAGAAATGCACTTCTGAGGTCAAAGAAGACTTTTATTGTTGTTTATTCTTCCCCAACCACAATTTTTATGAATGACGAATTAGTAGCTTTCAAGTCCGCGTTAATCAAACAAAATATATCAGTTTGCAATATACACAGCAGGTTATATTTATAAGATATTGAATGCAAAGCAAAACAAATACTTCACCGTGTGGGAACTATTCACAGCTTCATCTTTCTAAGGTCTGCAAGCTGAGGACCCCTGTCAGCCGCGAGAAAGAGAGATTCATCTACCCACACGGGATTGCTGGCAGCTGGCGCCAAGCTCCAGCACGAGGTCCGGCAGATTCGAATCTGACCCTCTGCAGCCTGTTACATTTGTTACAAAGGTGTGCCCCCTCCTCTCAGACCCGGGAAACTGAGCAAGCCTTTTGGAGACTGGCCAGGTCTCCAAGACTACTCCTGTTCCCAAGCTCAAGCGAAGAAAAAACAACACCCATGTACTCTCTCTTATCATGTCTAGTCTACTGTGAGAAAAACATCTTGGTTCTCTGGTGCAAAAACACAGCTTGGAAAAATACAGCTTGGATTCTCAACTGCAATGTCTAACTCCACGTTAAAGGCAATGGGCAGCTAACCTAAATATCAAATGCAATGTATAATATCATGTCAAAGCCAATAGGCAGTTAAGCTGAATACATCATGTCAAAGTCAATAGGCATGCAATGTCAAAGCCAATAGGCAGCTAGACTGGATACAGCATGTCAAAGCCAATAGGCGGAATACAGAAGGTAATGACTAATGCAATGTCAAAGCCCATAGGCGGCTCAACTGAATACAGAAAGTAATGGCTAATGCCATGTCAAAGCCAATAGGCGGCTAAACTGAACAAAACATACCATGTGCTACTGGTGAACATTGAGCAACTAATATGCGCAGTGGTGAAACACAAAGTCATTGGTCAAAACAAACTTTATCAAATGGCAGTACATTCCGCCCTTTGACCAATGAATTTTTGTTTCACATATCTCTTGTTTCAAACAAAAAAAAAAAAATTGAATGATCAAAGCAATCCCTGTAAAGCAATAGAAGTGAATTAACACATTGATTTCATAACCTTTCACATCAGATACATCTATACAGAAAAGACTGGGCAATTTTTATACTTTGAATGAGTCTCTAATTCAACAGTGTTAGCAATTTGATGTGGCATGAGTTCTGCTCATGTAAAGGTGCACGGTCCACCTGAAAGGTTTTCTGGAAGGTAAGCAAAAGTCAGAGTTCCATACGAGAGGGGAAAAAAAAAAAAAAACACAGCTTAGTTCCATTGGAAGAATGCAATCAAACAAGTTGAACTTGAACTGAAGGCGCAGTTTGCGCAAAATGGATCCATGGTGCTGGCACTTTACTCAGCCAGGTTCAGGTTGGGGATTCGGTCCCTTCCCCGACCCCACACGCACACACCGGAAGGGGGACCACACAGCACACTCAGGGACAGTGGCGAAACGTGGTAGGATCTGCAAAAGAAACAAGTATGACTTTTCTTGCAAATAACATTTTTCATTTAAACTGCACCCTTCCTCTTTCTTTCCCTGTTTTATAATCAGCAGGACGTTTTTGGGGCCCTTTGTTATATTCACTGCAGGTTCTGGAGGATCACTTGGGGCTTCAGCCCACACATCAGTACTGAGGTTTTTATCTGCTGCGCCACAGCTTCCCTTTTCTTGCACTGTCAGAAGGGCTGGGGCAGACTTCTTCTTTAACAAACCTCCATTCACTGCATTTTTGCCAAGTTGGGCCATTCTGTCTCCAATTTGTATGAATGAATCAGATTCTTTTCTAGGTATCAGCATAATTTCGATTTTTCCTTGGTAATTTGCAGCAATCACTCTCCCTAAAACCTGATCAATTTGCCATTTCTGTTCTGGTAACTTTCCTCTCCCCAACTGCTCTGTGACTGCTTGCATGACAGATTGCTTTTGTGCGTGCTGCACAGTTTTTATCAAATCTAGGGGAATGTGCATCTCTCTCATCTCTGCCCACCTGTAAGTGGCTTTTTCTCTCAGCTGTTCACATTTCTTGGGCACCCACTTAGCCATCCCCACTAAGGCAGAATTCTGGGTGTACACTTCTCTCTCTGAATTTTTCTCATTAACATCTGCAAGGTAATTGAACCAGTTAGGTGCTAAAACATTAGCAATGAACCAAAAATCAGCGTAAAAATGACACATCTCACGTAGCTCTTGCTTTAAAATCTGACACACATTATACAACGCTGTTCCTTCTACTGTGCCAGAAAGCAACATTTCAGTCAATGAATCATTAGTAAAACAAACATGCTTTTTATCTTCAGTAGACACGAATTCAAATGGTGCACACAATTTCATCGGTAATTCTTTTATCTGTGGTACTCTAGCCCTGTCTTGCAAGTACCAGATCCATTGTATGATTCTAGCTAGGGGCACTATTTTCTTTCCTTGTTCTTGAATTACATGTACATAAGTATTTCCTTCTTGCACTGCGCAGAAACCTAAAGTCTGCATTATTTCATTTGCCAAATCACAAGCGCGCAGCTGCATATCATTTTTCACAGTGACCATATACAAAAGTGTTAGGATTTCTCTCAAATGAGGGCTATTCTTTTTCCAAAAATCAAACAAGCTAATGAAAGTCGGTGTCTCTTTCTCTAAAATCTTTCGTTTTACTTGTGCATTTTGCAACGGTAACTCGTAAATCACAGTCTCTCTCGTCCCGTCCGTGTTATCAGTTAAGGAATGCATTTTGGCTGCCAAAAACCCTGGCTCACACGAAAACTCAGAGCAGCTCGAAGCTGTCTTAACCCCCTCATTACTGGAATGGGACAAGAAAGATTCTTCATTTTTATAACTTTCAGCATTATTTTGAATTATTGTATCCTGGCTAATTTGCTCACGTAAATTCCTATTTTCATGTTCCAACTTCCTACATTTCTCCTGCATTTCTCTGTAAGCAGATAAAGGTATCCAGACCTTTCTGTCATCATTACTTCCAAAACACACGTTTTCTACATATGTACAAGCATTATCAGGCATTTTAGCTACACATGCATTTTCTTCTGTAATTCCCCAAACAGAAAACAATTCACAGTTTTTCTTAGCACCATCAGGCAGTTTATCAACACATGAATTCTCAGACATGGTCTGCCGTGCTACTGTGATTCCCCAAACAACAAAAAACAATTTCTGTAATTCTCCAAACAACAAAAACAATTACACTTTTAAAGTGTGCACTTAGAAATCTACTAACTCGTCAAACCCCTTAATCACCTCTTAATGACCGACACCCCACGACCTCTGGTACCAATTGTAGTGCTTTCCTCTTATCTAGTTTCTAAGCACTAACATAACACAACAGAAATGCACTTCTGAGGTCAAAGAAGACTTTTATTGTTGTTTATTCTTCCCCAACCACAATTTTTATGAATGACGAATTAGTAGCTTTCAAGTCCGCGTTAATCAAACAAAATATATCAGTTTGCAATATACACAGCAGGTTATATTTATAAGATATTGAATGCAAAGCAAAACAAATACTTCACCGTGTGGGAACTATTCACAGCTTCATCTTTCTAAGGTCTGCAAGCTGAGGACCCCTGTCAGCCGCGAGAAAGAGAGATTCATCTATCCACACGGGATTGCTGGCAGCTGGCGCCAAGCTCCAGCACGAGGTCCGGCAGATTCGAATCTGACCCTCTGCAGCCTGTTACATTCGTTACAAAGGTGTGCCCCCTCCTCTCAGACCCGGGAAACTGAGCAAGCCTTTTGGAGACTGGCCAGGTCTCCAAGACTACTCCTGTTCCCAAGCTCAAGCGAAGAAAAAACAACACCCATGTACTCTCTCTTATCATGTCTAGTCTACTGTGAGAAAAACATCTTGGTTCTCTGGTGCAAAAACACAGCTTGGAAAAATACAGCTTGGATTCTCAACTGCAATGTCTAACTCCACGTTAAAGGCAATGGGCAGCTAACCTAAATATCAAATGCAATGTCTAGTGTCATGTCAAAGCCAATAGGCAGCTGAGCTGAATATAAAATGCAATGTATAATATCATGTCAAAGCCAATAGGCAGTTAAGCTGAATACATCATGTCAAAGTCAATAGGCATGCAATGTCAAAGCCAATAGGCGACTAGACTGGATACAGCATGTCAAAGCCAATAGGCGGAATACAGAAGGTAATGACTAATGCAATGTCAAAGCCCATAGGCGGCTCAACTGAATACAGAAAGTAATGGCTAATGCCATGTCAAAGCCAATAGGCGGCTAAACTGAACAAAACATACCATGTGCTACTGGTGAACATTGAGCAACTAATATGCGCAGTGGTGAAACACAAAGTCATTGGTCAAAACAAACTTTATCAAATGGCAGTACAGGGTCAAAATAGGAGGGCAAGGAGAACAGGCTTCATCTCTGGGAGAGAGTGGCCTATGTACCCCATGTACCCACCGCATGTAATGCATGGCCCTTTTGTGCCAGGCCCTTTTTCACAAGGTCCCATGCCACCTCACGGGTACCCTCTACCGTACGAACATTGTGGTCCCCAGAGAGACCATTACCCACAGTACCATCCTTTTTTAGGGACAGGCCAAGGACACTCGAAGGGCAGGACAAAGAGACAGCCTAAGGTCCATTGGGCACCGGACGCAGAGCAGGGAGAATGCTGACCTGGAGTATGAAAGTGGAGAACTCACAAGGTCGGGACATCCAAGGGGGCCAAACAACCACACAGTTTAATTGTTGACTTGAGTGGTCTGACACTTACCCCCGCACAAACAAGTGTCCTGGAGAAAGGTTCAGGATTTGTTCCCACTGCCCGTTAGTCAAATTCAAGTTATGTATGGAGGTCAACAAATTACTAAGGAAGGTTAAGCTTAGATCCTACTTTGGGGACCGCCCATCCACTGTGGGCCCCACTATGGGTGACACTGGTCTACGCAATAAATCCTCTTTCACACCACCTAGTGTTTCTATCCCAGTGGAAATCTTGCCATTTGAACAAGCGGTCATGAAAGATATCAATGACATTGATCCTACCTCTCTAAGGGTATTCCATAATACAACAAGGGAAGAAAAGACAGCGCTACAAGACCTAGTTAACAATACAAACATAGTTATCAAACCAGTAGACAAAGGGGGTGCCCTCATCATTCCAACCATAGACAACTATAAGAATTAATGCTTAAGACTGCTGGGCGATTCACAGAATTATGAGAAACTACAGGAAGATCCAACTGTTTTCCTGCAAAACAAGATCAGCAGTATGGTTCAGCAAGCACTGGCACATGACTGGATTTCCCAGAAAGAGGGTGAGTTCCTGATAAACAGGAACCCAGTGACCCCATCCCTTTACAATATTCCCAAAATCCATAAAAACCTGGAAGCACCACCAGGGAGACCCATTGTGTCTGGCATAAACTCAGTTTTGGAATCCCTGTCCCGTTTTGCTGATGCTTTCCTCAGACCCATAGTCCAAAACACGTATTTGAAGGACACAAAGGATGTACTGTGTCTCCTTAAAGACTGGCCTTTCGACCCTACTATAGAAACTCTGTTGTGTTTGGAGATGGAGAGCCTGTACACCGGTCTACCTCACTCTGACACTTTACCCATTATAGAGGGGGTCATTTTTGATATAGACTGGGAGTACCAGACACCACGCAACTTGGTTCTGGAAAGCTGCTATTGGGCATTAACCAATAACTTTTTCAGGTTTGAAGACACTATGGGGGTTATTCTAACTTTGGAAGAGGTGTTAATCCGTCCCAAAAGTGACGGAAAAGTGACGGATTTACCACCAGCCGTATTATGAGTCCATTATATCCTATGGAACTCGTAATACGGCTGGTGGTATATCCGTCACTTTACCGTCACTTTTGGGACAGATTAACACTCCTCCAAAGTTAGAATAACCCCCTATGTACCTTCAGAAACATGGTACAAGCATGGGAAGCATCTTTGCTTCAAGTCTAGCAGGTCTTTATGTTCACCATCTGGAGAAGGAAATAATTCTTAAAACCACTAACCCATATAGGTAAAACATCACTCTATGGAAAAGATGCATTTATTACAATAACCTAGTCATTTGGAAAGGGAAGGAAACACAAATAGACTCTTTTTTTGCATGGCTCAATGTGCAGGATCAGTTCCTGAAATTCACTCTAACAAAGAGTAAAGAAAAACTAGTTTTCCTTGACCTTAACATTATAGCAACTAATGGCATCCTAAAAACCACCACCCATGAGAAATCAACAGCTAAGAACTGTTTGCTATTATTTGACAGTGCACACCCTCGCCATTTGTGAGAGAACCTTTCCTTTGGCACGTCTAGTTCTGCAGCAGAACGGGAAGAAAACCAACGAGGAAGCATTCCACCAAGGGGTAACCCTGGTGGGTGAGGGTTTTTCAAACAAATAATTTTTTTCTCCCTGTGGAAGTTTCTTTTTCCTTTAATCCCTCCTTCTCCCCTTAAGTTAGTGAATAGAAACAGTAGCCACACATAATTTCCTTTGCACTGTCCATATAATGACCAATGACAGCCTCAATCTTAAGGTTAACCACAGTTCTTTCTAATGTTTTGTAGCCTGCTAGGCGTGGAATTGTCCAGTACTCTACTCTACTCACCACTGTGTTGGTTTGAATGCATGCACCATCTTATGTACAATTCAGAAATAACACTTTTGCATTTCAGGACATGTCTACAACATCATCACTGGAGTTGGCATCTGTGTAAATCAGCCTGCATGTGTAAAGCAATGAAAGTCATACAAAGGTATGTCAGTCTATGTATCTGTTTTTATTTTGTAGGTTGCTCCATTTGTAGATAAAGCTATATTTGATGCACAAGCTAGATATTAATTACATATTCCCTGCATCCTTCTCTTATCCAACTGCCTTGGGCCAATGGACCACCCTCTGCCACTCCAGAGCAGGAGCAAGCCTTCAGAGAAGACTCCACTCCTGCAAGTCCAGGTGATTGGGAGCTGGTCTATCTGGTCTATCTGGTCTATCTGGTCTGTCTGGCCAGACAGCTCCAGTGGTTTACACTCAGCCCACACTTACACCTCCCACCCCCGCTGAAATAACATCTCATCATGAGCTAACACCTGCATTGATGCCAGGTACGCCAGGTACGCCAGGACCCAGTGGGATTGGGCATACTGCTTCAAGGGAAAAGGGTAATAAGGGTAGGGATCAGGGGAAGTAATTTTTTTGAACCAGCCACGTCAGGTCACTGGCGTCTTTGTCAGCCTGAGCACCATTGAGCAAGTCTTGGAAGCAGTATAACAATCAAAAGACCTGATGGGTCAGGTTGTAACTGAGTTATAGGAGATCAAGGAGGTGCAGCGAGAGCTGATGTTGGAAATGTGCAAACACAACAAAAATATGCGCTCCCTTACTGCGGTGCTTTATGACATCTACTACCACATGAGCAGGGCTTTTCGTCTGTGTTCCCGCCACATCTGGCCCAAGTACACCACAGCCAGACACAGACAGGGTGGCCCTGCTATATTAGGAGCCTGCTCCTTCCACCTCAATGCCTGCAACTCTGCCCCCCCAGAGGGGACTGTTATCCAGACCGGCAACAGAGGATGGCAAGACATCCAAAACCACCTTCAGGAGATGCAGATCTTAATTTCCTCTGGTGTGTGCCTATCATTCACTCTGTTGACTACTTCAGGGACACATTTACCTTTTCTGATGACAGTTGTACTTTGTACATTGGGCTCCAAACTGTTTTTAGGTCTACTACTATACTTACATCTACCATGATAAACTTTCTTTAGTTCATTTTCTAATTTTGGGATTCACTGTTCTTTTGTGTCATCCAAATAAATGGAATGAACAAAAACTGCAAGACTCTTGTTGGATTTATTGTGGCATTTGATTTGTCATGTCTATCGTCCACCATTATGTTGTCCAAACCTTTGAACATTTATTTGCAAAGGAAAATTACAACTTACAAAGATGTAATGTGTTACCCATTTCAATAAAACAAAAAATGTAAATACATATGTACATACATATGTAGGTAACAAGTCCTTAAAGAAATCAGAGTTGTGTTTCACAAACTTTGCATAACCTCAATAGTCTGTGGCATTTAGAGGTGGACACACCACAATCTTCACACAATGGAAGACATGGAATCTTGCATGGGATCAAATTAAATATGCAAACTAGCATTGATTCATGACCTCAGCTGGAGCCAAACATACTGCCCTGAATCATACAGCAAGAACACAAATAGTCTATATCATGGCAGTATAACAATTTGAGGCTGTTTGACAACTACAGAACATTGGGCCAGATGTAGGAACCGTTTTGCATGTCGCAAACTGTGAAAATCGCAGTTTGCGCCATGCAAAACGGCCATCGCGATGCTCATTCACATTTTGCGAGTCGGTACCGACTCGCAAAATGTGAATCCGACTCGCAAATAGGAAGGGGTGTTCCCTTCCTATTTGCGACTCGCACCGCGATGCAGAATTGCTTTGTGACCGCGAAATTTGCAGTTAACACCCACTTGAAGTGGGAGGTAACTCATTCGCAAAATGGAAGGGGTCCCCATGGAATGTGAATGTCGCAAAAAATATTTTTTCAGAGCAGGCAGTGGTCCAATGGACCACTGTCTACTTTGAAAAAATGAAACCGAATGGTTTCATTATTTTTTTGAATTGCAACTCGTTTTTCTTTAAGGAAAACGGGCTGCAATAAAAAAAAAAAAAACTGCTTTATTAAAAAAGCTGTCACAGACTTGGAGGTCTGCTGTCTCCAGCAGGCCACCATCCCAGTGAGTGCAGGGACTCGCTATGGGGTCGCAAAATGCGACCCACCTGATTAATATTAATGAGGTGGGTCTTTGCAACCCCATAGCGAGTCGCAGACGGTGTCTGAGACACCGTTCTTCATCCGGGATTGCGACTCGGAAATTGCGAGTCGCACCGACTCGCAATTTCCGAGTCGCAATCTCGGACCTTGCTACATCTGGCCCATTGTGGCTAAATCTGGTGCAATGTCACAATCACCGTTCAGTGATGTGCTAAAAAAAGTTCAATCAACTACGAGGAGGCATATCAACAGCTACCTGCAATGAACACAAATTGGCGATTTAGCCAATGTGAAGGAAGAACAGTATGCTATGGCTTTGCATACACATGTGGTTTGAGCAGTGTAAGCAGCACATATTGACTTGATGGCAACAGCATATTGAAAACAAGTCTGATCCAATCACCAGAACTTCCATTCAATAGCAGTGCAAGTTGTCTCTATACAAGATCTGTTCATGCCAAGAGGGTGTTTATCCCAGGATCGACACATGTTCACTTTGTACTTCCCCACAGTACAATATCACTGCAAATGTCCAAATAAGGATGATATGGAGGAGAACCCTGAAACAGAATAACAAGGGATAATTAATGATTCCACATAATGAATTTGACTCAAATAACACGGGATGAGAACACATATACTTAGCACAGGCAAAGTTAATCAATGGCAATGAAGACAGTAGTCAATGTAGGGAAACTCAGAACCACTAACATCTTTGCCTTGGACTTTCCTGGACTGACCATTCCTACCAAATTACCATTGCAGACTTATATGTTCCCTATGTCACAAGTTGTATGGACATTGGAGATTACAATGTATAATACTTACACTCAGGGAAGGAAGTGGTCAGTGACATCTTGGCTATTCATGGTCTTCATCCTCTGTGATTTTGTAATGTTCCATCGCAGGGCGATGCTGTGGAGCATGCAGCAGCCAACCATGATTTGGCACACCTTATCTGGTGAATAGAGGAAAGCTACACCACTCTTGTCCAAGCACTCACTGAAGCAGAATTCCCCTTGCACTGTTGGATTAGTTATCAGTGCAGACAACCATGGTTGGTTAGCATACCCTCTCAGGTCCAAGTTGTGACATTTGCAGGAATATGGTGCTGTTTCGTAGAAGAAAGGAATCATGTGATGGCCGAGGAAAGTGGGCAAACACACTTGAGATGTAGTAATCCAGTAAGCAGACAACTTGCACATTGATAAAACTGAAGATCTTCTGATTGTGGTAGACCTCTTCCCTTGCATGTGGCGGCACCAAGGCAATATGTGTGCCATCTGTTGCTCCAACCACATGTGGTAGTCCTCCCAAAGCATAAAATTCTCCCTTCACAGTGACCAAATCCTGTTGTCATGGGAACTTGATGTAGCTGTTAATGTGTCTCAGCAATGAATAAAGGGCTTCCTGTAGCACAGCACTGAAAGTTGTATGGGACCTGCCCCAGATACTGCCATAATGAATTGAAGAGATCCCACAAGAGAGTCTACAAAATGAAGTACTGTCATGAGTTTCACTCTTGGTGTTATTGCTATTGCATTTATATTGTGAGGCATGAGATCAGGCTAGTGACACAGATCCAGAATAGGTTGGCTATTTAGCTGAAACGTTTTTATCACATCCCTTTGCTCCATGGTGCAAGCTCTGGAATTGGCCTGAAGACCTGAGGCCGTCGTTTCCTACCCATTTCTGAGTTCAGATGTCAGCATGTACGGAAAAGAAAATATCAACCTAACTTGTCACACCATACCTTGATGATCAAAAACCTAATTGTGAAAGATATGTACATACAATTGTTTCCAAATATTTTCTAAATTTGAATAACAGTTTTTCCCTGTCTACGTTTTTTATATTATGTTCAAATAATACATTTGAAATGTACTATTTGCACGTATTTTTTCTTTAAAAAATTGTTTATCAAAATACCCTCAACTGATGTATTACTTCCCTGTGGCACTATTGATGTCAAACACAGTCATGGTTCACTTGCAATGTGTCATATCTTGCCAAAGAGATTGTTGTTCATATCTCATATTTGTAAATACACTAGCCTCCATTTTGAGTGTTGGTGACACACTAACATTTAGAAAACTGCACAGCTTCACACCCTGACCCTGCTGTTAGAACATTGGCTACCTGACGGATGTTGCCGTAAGTTGACCATGTAGTAGATGGTACCCTCCATGACCAACCCTGCCATAGGCTAATGTGTATGATAGCTGCACACAAAAGAGAATGGCTGTCTCTGTCTCCATCATGGATCGTGTTCATTGTTTACTTGTACGTGGCATATTTAAAAAAAAAAACTCACTTGCCTCCTAATACTGCAGCCAACATGTGTATGGCTTTTACTGACCTCTGGAAGTCAGGATGCAGGACAAAGCAGCTGACAGGGCCTCTGCCTTTAGCACAGGGGAGCTGGGGTTCCTTGACAGGGAGCTTCTACCCCTGTACATCCAGCTCTATGGGACCCCTGATGAACAGGTACTAGTCTATTTGGGAAATGTTTGACAAAGTAACTGCTTCTTTTTTGTCCACAGCCTAATTTATCCCTTTTTGTTCAGGGGTGAAGTATTGTGATTAGATTGTAGTAAACATGCCACTATTAGAAATGCTTGTGCATGGAAATGTAAAGTCACCTCAAAGTAGAAGCTGTAATATCTGTCCAAGTAACTCACAAATCCAGTTTTATCAGAGAAACTGCAGGCCTCTTACTACAAGTGAGTAGTAGACAATGTACCTGTAGTAAGAGTGACAACATATAGCCAATATCAAAATGATAGCGAAGTTATGGAGTTGCCTGATGTTGTCCTTTTAAGTGGGACTATAGTACGTATTGTGGAATAGGATGCTCTGTATGGCTTTATACATGTCATGGTGCAACATACAAGGAAAGTTATTTCCTGTGCTGCAAGTTCAAATGCCACATGCTCTCAATCATCCACACAAGTATGTCCAATTCCTACACACACTTGTTCATGCATCCCTCAAATACCTGCTTTCGCTGACATATAGCTGTCCTTCCATACAGCCCTTAGTCGCTGCATGTGATGCAAACCATGGGTTCTGACTCTTAGGAGTTTAGGCATGAAGCCAATGTAGCTGTGCATGGGGTTACGTGCAAGGATTGTATAGGTTGCTTAGCCTTTAGTAGCTCACAATGATTATGAGTAATCAGGAGTGGGTCTCACAACAGGAAATGTTTCATAGCTCTGGCCTAGATGAAGTTTTGGGCCTGAATTGGTAACATAAGGAGAAAAAATGTGTTGAGCATGCTCAAACGATCACTGCAAATCAGTATTTCTTAGGAACCTCCAAATGATTTAGAAAAAGATGAAGTCACTGTTTGGTGAATGTTTGTTGTGAGAGCTCGGATACTCACTTGAAAAGCAGGTCGTCTGCAGGGGTGATGATGGTTTCCCCGTCATCCCAGGACACCTCTCGGCACTGTTGATCTTAACACAGTAGTCCTGGCAGGTGTCCCCAAAGGGAGGGGGATTTGGATGACATAGAGAGAGAGAGAGAGAGAGAGAGAGAGTGAGAGAGAGAGAGAGATACTACCACTGCTGCGTGGTCCAGCCAGGTCCCTACTCTTGAGGGTGCAGGTGGTCAGTGTCTCTGTGTTGTTGAGGAGTCAGTTTCTATACGGGAAAGGAACAGGTATGAGTGACGTGCTACCTACAAAGCAACTAACACTCACACACTCACTCAGACCCCCAGGTAATCGCCTGTTCCGAACTCGCTTCCTTGTACTTCTTCTCCACTCCAAAGGGCTGGCAGGAATGCGCTACTATTGGCTGGGACTTTTCTCTGTCCTATATCGTGTTAAGTAATCACTCTAGACATTATTGCACACACTAAACATGTAAATTAACTAAAACACACAAAACGGGAGTAGTTTCTTCCCACAAGCAAACATGCATAAGCACTGGTTGAACAATAAAGCTCAGAAGACTTTCTAAACATGATTTCCCCATGTTCATTTTTGTGAAAATCACTGACATTGAGTATGGATCAACTCTGAAAATGATTTGTAGGAATTTGTGATTTTGTTAGTAACAGGCGGCACATGAACATTGATGAGGGTTATATTCTTAGAACATGGTTATATGTGTGTTGCTTTCTTTCACAGGTCACAAGTTAAAGACAACAAGCGATTGGATAAGAGTAATAATAAAAATAATCAAGGCTAAACAGCCTTTCAGTCATTCTTGCTAACCACCTTGAATGTCTTTCTTTCTGAAATGAAAGTGACCAAAGTCTTTTTTTTAAATACACGAAGGATTAGTTCAAAAGCATTTGAAAGAATTCACACTACTGTGAGTGCCTTTTATTTTGTCACATATCTTTACTAGAAGAAGTAATGGATCCTGGTTGCGGAGCAACAGTGAGAAAGCATTGGGAAATTCTCTGCTGGGCTGGCTCTTGAATTCAGCTTACTACTTTCTCTGGTTGCCCGGCAACAGTGAAGAAGCTTGGAGGAGTTGGCTGATCCTCTTGATCTCAGCTCCCCAGAAAAAGGAAACAAAGCCAAGCACTGCTCCCTCTCCTGCTCCAACTCCATCATCTTGGGCGACCTCAACCTCTGATGGAATGACAAGAGCAATGCTTTCATCCAATCCCTAAATGACCTTCTACACAGCAAAGACCTTTCCCAACACTGCAAGGGCCAAGCCCACATTAAAGGAGCTACACTAGATGCGATTATAGCGCATAAAGACTCACTCACGATTGATGATATCCTTCCTGTCGACTGGTCAGATCATCACACCATCCTATTCCATCTTAACTATACCCCCCAACACACTACCCAATCCCAAAAGACATTTAAATGGAAAAGGAACATTGACCAAATCCCTTTAACTACTCTGGAAGAAGAAAATCACCTCCCTACTACCGCCCCCTTCGACCAACCTCTCAACTACGGAGTTAACCACCCAGTACAACTTGACTATTACTAACATACTTGAACAATTAGCCCCTATGAAACTGAAAAGAGTGAGAAACACACCATCCAGAGCCTGGTTCAACAATGATCTCAATTTAGAAAGAAGAAAACTGAGAGCAGTCGAAAAACTCTGGAGATCCGACCCTTCCACTACCCCTCTGGAAATCCGACCCTTCCACTACCCACCTTGAGCAACTCAGAAGAGAACAGAGAAGCTACAAAAAACACATACCCAACGAAAAAAACACCTTCTTCTGCAATGCCCTAGACAGAGCCAAAAACCACCCTAAGGAGCTCTTCAACATCGTCTAACAACAAACTACTAAATCTCCCCCCAACCCCGTACCTGAAACCATAAACACGTGTGTCAATTTCGCTAACTTCTTCAACGATAAAATCACTGAGATTGAGTTTTCCCTAATACTGGATACCCCTCTGATCACAGAGTCCCCCTGCCTTCCACTAACAAGTTTATCCCTAACCCATCCCTCTCTGACAACCCTACCCTCAAAACTGAAATCTATCTCCCTAACCAGATTCAGCTGTCGACCCTCGACCTCGACCCTCGCCAGCTGGGTATCCTTCCACCCCCTTCTGGCATCGGACATCTCCAAACTAGTGTCCACCTCCAAAACATGCTCTCACCTAGCTGACCCTCTCCCTTCCTCCCTGGCAAAAAAAACTCCCAGTCCCTCTCCCCGATATGGACTAAGATCATCAACAGCTCCCTTCAAACCAGCTTGATTCCTGACTACCTCAAACTAGGCCAAATCACACCGATTGTTAAGAAACCAGGAGCCGACCCTAACATCCTCCATAACTACAGATCAGTCTCTAACCTTCCCTTCCTTGCCAAAACTCTCGAGAAATGTGTTCTCCAACAACTAACCCATCACATTGATAACAACATTCCGAAAAGGTTGTAGTAGAGAATCAGCCGTCCCCAACATAGTAGATGACCTCCGCAACTCCCTTAACTCCGACCAATGCTGCCTTCTGATTCTCCTAGACCTAACAGGGGCCTTCGACACAGTCGACCACAAGCTCCTTCTGGACTCTCTCCAAAAGAGAGTCGGCGTTGAAGGTACAGTCCTCCGCTGGTTTTCCTCCTTCCTACAAAACCGAAAGCAACAAGTAAAAATACTCAACTCGACCTCGCCCACCTCCTTAATTACCAGAGGAGTACCCCAAGGATCTGTCCTCTCTCCCACACTCTTTAACATCTACATGGACCCTCTTACCACCATTCTCGCTTGAGCCAACATCCCCTTCCATCTCTAAGCTGACGGCATGCAACTTTATGTCGAAATATCCTCTTTAGAAGATATCCACCACCTGAACAACACCCTCAAAGAAGCCCACTGTTGGCTATCCCATAACCATCTCAAACTAAAACAGGATAAGACAGAAATACTCCTCCTTTCGAAATCAAACCAGCTCCCCCAGTTGCAAGAATGGCTAAAATCCATTGACGCTCTCAAATATATTCTCACCCCTACAAGCATGGTCAAGTCTCTGGGAATCACTCTGGACTCCAACCTGACTATGCAGGACCACATCAAGGAGAACGCTTACAATGCTTTCCACAGCCTTAAACTTCTGAACAAAATCAAACCCTTCATTCCCCATGATGATCTCAAACAGGCCACACAAGCACTGGTACTCTCAAGACTAGATTATGGGATCTCCATCCTTACCAGCACGACCAAATCCCAACTTGCCCCTATGAGGTCCACTCTTCACGCAGCTGCCAGACTGGTGACTAGAATTAAAAAATATGACCACAACTCCCCTGCCCTGAAGAGTCTAAAATGGCTCCCAATTGAGGCCCGCTGCTCGTTCCGCACTGCCTGCCTAACACACAAAGCCCTTCACACTGGGAAACCAGAATACCTCGCCAACAAACTCTTGAAAACAGGTCAAACAAGATCACTAAGAAGCTCTAACACCTTCCTCCTCATCCTGCCGAAAACCAAGAATCAAAAAACTCGAACATGCTCCTTCTCAAACAATGCGCAGCGAATCTGGAACTCCATCCCTATTCACATCAGTTCTCACCCTTCCCATTAGGTCTTCAAGAAGCTACCTAAAGAATTCCTCCTCAACCAACCTCCACACCAAAATGAATCTCTCACCCTCCACCCCACCACTGTCAGATCGCTATCTTCTTGTCCATGAGAATCACACTGCATAACCGTTCTGCAATGGGATTCATGTGTTTTTGATGTGTTTTTCATGTGTTTTTCATGTGTTTATTATCTATACTGTTATAAAGCACTCTGACACCCTCGGGGTCTTGCCAATGCTATAGAAAACTTTCTAAATAAATAAAATTACAAAAAAGACTGTGTGAGGCTATTTAAAGTCTCTCTTGGAAGAAGTCATATGTAGCACATGGCAAACAGAAGAGCAGGAGGGTGTTGCCTAGCAACCAGGGCAGCCTCTGTCTAGAAACATGCAGACACTCAGATGTTTACAAACCGGCCTCATGGGAGCAGACTATAGCAGAATAAACATGTCTTGGCAACTGTGCACATTAACAGCAACAAGTAACAAGCCTTGATTAAACCCAGCAATGGCAGTTCAATGTAGTTATTCACATGTATTATTTAATGTAACATGATTGAGCCAGCACTCCTGGGATAGCTGGAGAAAACACAAGAACTAGACCTAGATGAGGGAACAAATGTGAGCGATGCAACAAAATTGTGTCACAGCACTACAGACAAACCAAATCATTAGAAACTTATTTTCTTGTTTTTTTCTACCATCCAAACGGTTCAATGCCTGTTAAAAGTGGGAAATCTGGAAGACCATCTCTAATGGACCATGGATGTCCATAAGCAACGCAGCCCACACTGTCGAAGAGGTAGGAGAACCTCCTACTCTCGATGTGTAAGTCTGCCAAAGGCCGTCTCGGGTAGTCCTCCCAATGATCCCAGTGGGTGCACTGCACTCTGACATCCCAATGTCCTGCATTCTTGCAGTGGCTTACCCGGCGCTAGAGGGGTATGTCAGGCCCAACAGCAGCATCAAGGGGTAAGTTATTTTCTGTAGCTTTTTTTGCTGCTTAACCTTTTTAATTTCCTGCAATGTTGCAGGGCATCAACATGACGGTTGACACACAACCAATGCACATGAAGATTTCTGGAAGTGTAAGTTAATCAGACAATGCCTAATGCTGTGACTGGTGTATTGATTTTTGCTAAAGGTTGACACTAGATTCCTCATCACAAGCCAAGTACTGTTTTGAGCAGACCCAAGGTGGCATGTGCACAAAGGGGTACCTGCATTTTCTTTATCTCCTGAGGGACAGTTGGACAAAACATTTCCCATTTTATGATTGGGTCAAGTAGATGTTCCATCATAAATTTGAGTAGGTAATATAGGCCCTATTACTAGTGACTTGACAAACTTCACACTTATGATGCAGTTGATGTATTAGACTTGCCATTGGTAAGTTGGTGCTATGACAATATTATAATTAGCATTTGCTCCAAATGGGCTGGAAACATGGGTACAGTGGCATCACTCATTAACTGAAACATGTTTGAAATCTGTTTCTACAGTAAATCTCTAGTCAGTCCATGTGGACAGGAGCAGGTTGACATGATGTCTTAATCCTTCACAAATGTGCATGTAAGCTAGTCTGTGTGAAACAACATGAACATTTATGCCAAACTGTATTGATCGCAATAGACAGGAATGTGTCCATATTGGTATCAGAAATGGGGTCTTTGGTTGGCAGTCAGGTATCCCCTGTCCAAGCAAGGACGCTCAGGCTAAAGGAGAAACACACCTGGTTAACCTCCCTCACCCCCTTGGTACCCTGGCTCAAGCAGAAAGGCTTAACTCAGAAGCAATATATAAAGTATCTGTACCAACACACAGTAATGCAGTGAAAACACTACATAATGAACACCACACCAGTTTAGAATAACACACAATATTTATCTAAATCAAACAAGACCAAAATGACAAAAGTCCAACAAACCCAAGTCAAGATACGAATTTTCAAAAGAATAGTAGTCTTACTCCAGAGAAAACATGGGAAATTTAATTTTACACAAAGTTTCTCGTCTGTGCCAAAAATAAAGCTGCACGGGCCAGCGTGTGTTGGAAAAGTCGGCAATGCATTGATTCCTTATCCGCAAGTGAGGCCGTGCATTGTTTCTTCTCCAGTCGGGTCGGCAATGCGTTGTTTTTCTCCCACACAATAGAGCTATGCATCAATTTCCGGACAGGACACCTTGGATCCACACAGGTTCACGATGACTTGGATGCCGAGTGAAAAATCTGGTCAAACAGTGTTAGAAAATTACACTGCGTGGGGTTTTCATCATTATCAGCAGCCGCAGATGGGTGTTGCATCATTTCTCCAGCCTCGATGCGTCAATCTCCCAGCCGCGATGCAGGTGGAGCGTCGAATCTTGGTGCATCTAAAGTTTCCCCGCGCAGCATTCTGTGCATGGACTTCAGTCCTTGTTCTGCCAACTTCACCTCTCAAAGGCCCATAGACTGGACAGGGCACCACTTGGCAGGGAAGGAGTCTCAGCAGAGGGTCCAGTCTTTGATGACCCAGGGACTTCAAAACAAGAGGCAAGCTCAATTCAAGCCCTTGGAGATTCTTCTCAAGCAGGAATGACCAACAAAGTCTAGTCTTTGTCCTCTTTCAGGAAGAAGCAGCAACTGCAGGCCAACCCAGCAAAGCACAGTCACAGGCAAAGTGGCAGTGCTCCTCCACCAGCTCTTCAGCTCTTCTCCTTAGCAGAGTTCCTCTTGATTCCAGAAGTAATCTTGAAAAAATCTAAAGTCTGGGGTTTTGAGTCCATTACTTATACCCCTTTCTGTCTCTGAAGTAGACAAAGTTCTCTGTAGTTCACAAGATCTTGCCTTGCCCAGGCCTAGCCCCAGACAAACAAGGTGGTTGGAGACAGCATTGTGTGAGGGCAAGCACGGCCCATTCAGGTATAAGTGACCAGTCCTCCCTCTACTCTAACTCAGATGGTTCGTCAGGATATGCAGGCTACACCCCAGCTCCCTTTGTCTCACTATCTAGAGGGGATTCACAAACAGCCCAACTGTCAGTCTGACCCAGACAGGGAATCCACACACAGGCACAGTCACAGAATGGTTACAGCAGGAAAATGCCCACTTTCTAAAAGTGGCATTTTCAAACTGACAGTTTGAAAAACAACTTTACCCAAAGATGTATTTTTCAGTTTTAAACTATGAGAGAGATAGGCTTTGCAGCAGTGAAAATGGAATTTGGCAGTATTTCACTGTTAGGACATGTAAAACACATCAGTACATGTCCCACCTTTAACATATACTGCATTCTGCCCCTGTGGCTACCTAGGGCCTACCTTAGGGGTACGTTACATGTATGAAAAGGGAGGATTTGAGCCTGGCAAGTGGGTACACTTGCCAGGTCGAATTGACAGTGCAAGACTGCACACACAGACACTGAAGTGACAGGTCTGAAACATGTGTACAGGGCTACTCATGTGGGTGGCACAACAAGTTCTGCAGGCCTACTAGTAGCCTTTGATTTACAGGCACCTCCAGTGCACTTTAATAGGTACTTACTTGTATTTCAAATGTGCCAGTCATAGAAAAGCCAATCACCAATACAATTTACACAAAGAGCATATGCACTTTAGCACTGGTTAGCAGTGGTAAAGTGCCCAGAGTCCTAAAGACAACAAAAACAGGTCAGAAACAATTGGAGGAAGGAGGCAAAAAGATTGTGGTTGACCCTGCAAAAAGGGCCAGGTCAAACAATTGGTAAGAGAGTTACACATCCCCTAAACAGTATTTTGGTGTCCTTAGTTCTGTCCATATGAGAAATCAAAGATGGTGAGAAATGTGCAGATGGAAAGTTACATCACATAGATATTGTGGTAACTCATCTTGAGAAGTCAAATTGAAGCCTAACACATGGCTTTTTTGCAAATGTGGATGTATTTTAACTCTGTACTGCAGTGGATTGGAAATGCCTAAAGGCCATGTATTTACTCATGCTGTGGAAGCCCTTTGTCAATGAGGGGATACAAGTAGATATGAGACAAAGGCATACATGTTGTAGGAGCTAGCATGAAGAATTTCTAGAGTTGAGCAAATGTTGTGTGATCAAAGTTCATGTCCAGTAGTATTTGCACAGATACACTCAAACTGTTGTATCTGTCTTTTCAACATTGTCTGGGCAAGGCGAAAGTGACAGCTGCCACATTGGCAGTGAGGAAGCTGGCCACTGTGGGTCTGATGTGGAGACCATGGACACTGAGGGAGTCAGTGGCATGAAGGGTGAGGGGACTGGTACAGAGGCCATAAGTGATTCTACATATTCTTCAGAGGCCTCAATGAAGACCAGTCCCTAGTGGTGGTGGACCCTGCGTCGTCATCCTCCACCCATGTTCCAATCTCTACCCTCCCTTTTGCTCCCCCCAGTTGCCTGTAGCTACCCCCTTAAAAGAGGTGGCACCACCTTTGCTGCAAGCACCTCTCCCCCAGTGTCCTAGGCTGCGCTCAGTCAGGAGGCTTTGGATCTTTTAAGGACTGTCCCTATAGGTCAGACCACATTACTGAATGCCATTCAGGGGCTGGTCGGCCAGATGCTGGCTTACCTGAATGGCATTCACTGTGCACTGTCTGGCCTATAATGGTTGTTCTAGGGTCTGGCCTCTTCTTTGAGTGCAGCCTCCCACCCACCCCAACCTTGTACCCAAACTACCACCCATTCCCTATCCAAAGTCCCTCCACCCAGCCCTATGCCAAGTGCAGTCAAATATTTGCATGCACCTACTACAATGACCACAAACAACACATCCTCACACTGTCATACCAAGAAACACAGACACACACATATAGACATCACACATCCCAGCACCTCAAGCATACCCAGAGGCACCACACCTATCATGGGACAAACATACACACTCACCACCACCGCCAGCACACCTGCAGACACCACACCCACCAAGACACAGGCATCCACACTCACCACCAGCATACCTACACACACCACACCAACCACTACACATACCTCTCACACACTCACAGAGACCACAACACACACCAACTCCAAAACAGACACATCCACATGCACACACAGTGAACACAAATGCCCACACTCACCCTCCCAACATACACCCATAAAGTAAAACATACATCAGATCCTCAGGCACCCACATCTACAACAGACACATGTACATCAGCCACTTCTATTGTCTCTACCTCCAAACCCAAACTCCCTGTCAACCACCCTACCCATTTTTCCAAAGAAGACCTTCTTTTTTCCCTGGGCTTGATCCCTACCACACCCCAAACAACCCCTTCCACATTCCAACCCACCTCTCCAAAACCTAAATCTACCCCTCCCAAACATCTTTCCACCCCTTCCACATACCAACCTACTCCTTCCAAATCCCAACCCACCCCTTCCAAATACCAACCCATCCCTCCCAAAGTCAAACCCTTCCTTCCCAAACCTAAGGACCCATCCCTTCAGTAACATCATCCAGGTGCCCGCTCTCTGACACATAGATGCCCCTTACAGTAGGTTTATTTTAGCAGTTACATTTGGAGGCAAGTTTTTCCCATGCATTTATACAATGGACTACTGGCCTAGTGCCTTTAGGCCCATATTTATACTTTTTGACGCTAAACTGCGCTAACGCAGTTTAGCGTCAAAAAGTTTTGCGCCGGCTAACGCCATTCTGAAGCGCCATGCGGGCGCCGTATTTATTGAATGGCGTTAGCCGGCGCAAGCAGACCGGCGCTGCCTGGTGTGCGCGAGAAAAACCACGTACACCAGGCAGCGCCGGCGTAGGGGGAAAATGGCGCATGGGCGTCTTAAAATGGGGCAAGTCAGGTTACGTCGAAAAAATCGTCGTAACCCGACTTGCGCCATTTTTTTTCGACGCCCATCCCCCATCAACATGACTCCTATCATTGTAAAGATAGGAGTCATGCCCCCTTGCCCAATGGCCATGCCCAGGGGACTTCTGTCCCCTGGGCATGGTCATTGGGCATAGTGGCATGTAGGGGGGCACAAATCAGGCCCCCCTATGCCAAAAAAAATTATTAAAAAAAAATAAAAAAATACTTACCTGAACTTACCTGAATGTCCCTGGGGTGGGTCCCTCCAGCCTTGGGTGTCCTCCTGGGGTGGGCAAGGGTGGCAGGGGGGGTCCCTGGGGGCAGGGGAGGGCACTCTGGGCTCATTTTGAGCCCACTTGTCCCTTAACGCCATGCCTGACCCAGGCGTTAAAAAGCGGCGCAAATGCGCCGTTTTTAGCCACGCCCACTCCCGGGCGTCTCTTTTGCCCGGGAGTATAAATACCACGTAAAGGCCTGGGAGTCATTTTTTAGACGGGAACGCCTCCCTTGCATATCATTAACGCAAGGAAGGGGTTCACGCTAAAAAATGACGCACATTCCGGGAACTTTGGCGCTAGACGCCTCTAACGCCATAGTATAAATATGGCGTTAGTTGGCGTTAGTTTAGCGTCGAATTTGCGTCGAAAAAAACGACGCAAATTCGGCGCAAACGGAGTATAAATACGGCCCTTAGTGTTTCTGTATTGCCTGTTATTTTCACGGACTTCTGAGATAGTTATCTCATTTCTATTAATAATTTTCTTATTTTGAGAACAACTTTTTCCTGGCCTCATTTAATGAGTGTTACTAATCGTTTGCATATAATGTTATTTTGGCAAGTGTGAATGTAATGCACTTACTCTCATTTGTGACAGTGACAAGCACAGGTTCTAGAATTTAGTTATTTAAAAAAAAATGCATATATTAGTGTTGTACATTTGAGATACATATTTTTATTTTGGTGCATGCTTTCATCTTGATACTGGACACACACCAATATTATGTGTGTTTCAGTTATTGTGACTGGAAAACGCATGTGTGTTTGTTTTTTACATGATATGTCAATTATATACTTATATGCATTACACAGGGAACCTGGCACTTTACAGTTAACTGGCATCTAATGTTTGTCATATATTGCATACACCAAGGGGACAAATGACCTTCATAAATCTCTGCCATATTTGTAGTTTAGAAGTAAGAGTGGTAGTACATTTGGTGTACACCAACTTCTAGCATGATGTAGTGGAATTGATACATTATCATGGGATTGATTAGTTCCTATATGGTATACTATTTCCGTTAATAATTTCAATTTGATTGAGAGATTTTTGCACTCACCTGTGTGGACACGTGTCATGTTTGTGGTTGCTGTGACTTTTTGTGTGAGTCACTTTTTACGTTGCCATGAAGGCAGTTTGTACCAGATTGGTGGGTGCTACTAATATCTCAAGGTGTGATATGATACATTTTCTAAGCACAACATTACATACATAAGCATTGCACATCATTATGGTGTTGCTTGCAAAAAAAGTGTACACATGCATGAGTCCAATGGTACTGTACAGTAGCCATTCTGAGGATGAGAGGTATGACTGTCCTGACAATGACGGAGTTGATATCCATCTTGGTCCAGGAGCAGCAGCAGCGGCAGGACTGGTATGACCGGGTTCATGGCAGCGGATAACAAGAAAAGTATAATAAAGGTGAGATTAGGCATTTTATTTTTCCTAATCCGCTAACTCACGTGGGAAGGTCTAGCTGTCACAGTTGTGTCGGCAGGAATGCACATTGTGATTGGCTGATCGGTAAAAGAGGCTGGTGTTGCGATGCCAGTTGGTTTCGCCTATCACACCGTCAACATGGATGGAGATTTTTGGTGGTGATGGCAGACCGCCAGCGGTCTTTCACCTACGCTGCCATAACATCTAAATAGGGCCGGCAGACTGTCATGGATGTCGACGGTGTGACCATTACCACCAAGGCCTAAATCAGGCCTTTTGTTTTAAGTTTTTAGGCATCACAACAAGTGCGTTTAAAAACTTTTGAATAAGTGAGTTGTTTGGGAGAGGGTATGCACCAGTATTTTAATGTGTACTTTTATTCTATTTTTAAATTTGATTGTGCATGTGGTGTGTGGTCTCAAGTTGCAGTAGGGGCATAGTATTTATTTTTGCATTTAATTATATTTAGTAAGGTAATAAGGTTGCACAGTTAAGCACATTCTCACCATGTTTGTTAAAATTGCACTATTATTTTATTTTACCATATGGTCTAGCCTGCCCATGGACCATCCAGCCAGTACTAGTCATGGGTATATGAATCAACTGTTTCTGTGGTATGTGTTGTTTTAAAATATTTTTGGTTTAGGCCAGGAATGGCCTTTGATTAAATGTGTTATATTTCACTTTTTCCCCTCAAAAAAGTGTATTTTTTCGTGCGGTAATATCATGCCCTGGGAGCATGTGTGCTGTTGTAAAAATGTTCATAGCTGACTTCCTAAATAAACAATGTTTTCTTCATTGTTTACCTTGCCTCCTTTGTCTGGCTAGTGTATGTGTTTTCCATACTCCCCCATTTTGTCTTTGTTATCCATGCCATGTGGCCAGCAGATATTTTGTGTAGTCAGTGTCCATAGGCCGGCAAATGTTCTTGTTATCCATGTCTCCTTTCTTGTTGTTGTTTGACCATGTGGCCTGTGGCCATTTTATGAAGCTAGACAATATGCTGTTGCCATAGGCCTGTATGTGTTTTTATTGTACATGCCTCCTTGTTTGTTGTTGTTATTTGACCATGTGGCCAGTCACTGTGTTAAATCTTTTTTTTTCCAGTTTACAAAGCCATTTTCAAGGAATATTGATAGAAAAGGGCTATGCCTTTTTGTTTTTTTTTGGTTCACTTTCATACTTTTTTCCTTGATATGAGTTTAGTATGCTTGAGGATCATCTGATTGGGGTGCTGGTGGTCTGTCTGGAGTTGCAGTAGGGTCCTACTGTTTATTTTATATCTTTAATAAGGGAAAAAGTTACAAATTGGAGTACATTTTCTCCATATTTGTTAAAATGCAGTTTTCATTGATTTTACCATGGGTCATCCAGCCAGTACTAGTCATTGGGTATATCATACAACTATTTCTGTGGTATACGTTGTTTTAAAACATCCATTATTTAGATCCTGGATAGCATTTTCTTAAAAGAAAAATGTTTCTTTTTCTGTATTTCACATTTTTCTGGAAAAAAAGTGTAATTTGTTGATTTTATATCATGTCAATGCAAAATTGTAGCTGACTTAATTTATATAGCTGTAATTCCTGAATTAATGGTTGGGTTTTCTTCATTTCTTATTGTGCCTACTTTGTCTGGCTAGTGGGTGTGTTTGCAATAGGCCACCATTTTGACTTTGTTCTCGATGCCATGTGGCGAGTGACCATTTTGTGTACTCAGTGTCCATAGGCCTGCATGTGGTCTTGCTGTCCATGCCTCCTTTCTTGTTGTTGTTTGAACACGTCACCTGTGCCCATTTTGTGCAGCCAGTTACTCTGTTTTTCCCCTTTTTTCCAGTTTTCAAAGCCATTTTCTAAGAACATTGATAGAAGAGGGCTATGTCTTTTTGTTTTTTTGTTAATTTTTTTAATTCTTTCCCTGACCAGTGAGGAGGAAAAGAAGAACAGGATTGGTATCAGTGGTGTGCCACCCTTCACCTTTTTCAGGCAATATGGTGGGAATAGCACTCATGTATCAACGGTGGCACCACCTCAATCTAAGCCGATGTCTCTGAAGCGAGGCAGCCACTGCAATTATGGTGATAAGCAGTGTGTCTGAATTGCATTTGTCTCAGTTGTAAACTAGTACCTAATAATCGCAAGAAAAAGTGGACAACAGGAGGCACATTCAGCAATAGTTCTTCCTTAAATGGACCTCCTTCCATTTTCTTTTGTAGAAGGAGTGGGACTTTTAGAATGTGTGGCTACCATCTGCCAAAAATGTAAGGCTCCCTATCGGACTTATTTTGCCAGAGTTGTCCCAGCACTCCATCACAATGTGCTGCAATTGGTTGGAGAAGCTTTACAGCAAAGTGCTGTTCACACTATCTAACTGACAACAGACATGTAGACCAGTTGTCAAGCAACTGATTACATGTGTCTCACTGCAGACTGGATTTCTCTTGTTGAATGCCATGTCAAGTTTGTAACTTTGGATACCTCTTGTCATGCACTTGTAATGGCAGTCTGCATAAGGCTGGTGTGTGGCCACTCAGAGTGGCACAATTGGTGCTGCAGCTCTGAGGGTACCTCTTCATTACCCTAGGTACCAGGGGTGCTATTCACAATGGACTTAAAAAAGGTGACTGAAGTGCCAAACATAGTACAGTTTTGGGAAAATATATCTGAACCTGTTTAGCAGGGGCCCAGGGCACTTATAGTTTGAAACACATCATTTTCCAGGCAAAGCGTGTGGGCCTAACCATATCAAAAGAATCCCTTTATCACAGATAGCACTGCAGGAGACAATGCTCTTCCTCTGCCTGTTGGCCAGGCCCTACAGAGAACACCTGCCACTCATGGCTGAAGGCCTTCCATGGCACGGAGTTGAGTGGATATTTGGGGTTGGCCATAGGCCAGGCCGTGATCTTCATCGCTGCCATGTATAGTCGAAAGCCTTCCCGGCGATGGTTGGATGAAGGTATAGTAATTATAATTACTTTGCATTAAAAAAACATAGAAATCCACTGAAAAAAACAAAGGTTACGGGGACGTTATAGTTAGGAGATAGAATTAAAAACACCATAGAAGTGCACTTAAAAAAGCCAACGGTTCCAGGGACGTTTTAGTTAGGTTCTGAATTTACTTGCACAAAACCACAGAAATTCAGTAGTTATAGTTAGAGTTATTTCAAGTAACTACAACTTGTGCCCTAAGATAGCCATAACCTGGATACAATTGTTTCATCAATAAATTTGATTGCAAATGTTGCAGTGATAATATGAAACGTGGGGTAGAAGATGTCATCAATGATACAACATGTGAAGTAATTAACTGAGAATGGCAAAGGCGTGAGTTATAGTTACCTTAGGGTGTGAGTTAGGCCCTAAGGCCAGCCCCCTATAAGCACCGAACCTAGCACCAATCACGGACTTCTCCTGTGCACAGTAGAGGTTGCCCACAGGGGTTGGCCAGCAGCCAGTCCATGCTGCCAACCACTCTAACCAACCAACTGAATGCTGTTTACGGTCCTTTGCACAGGCCCTTAAGGGCTCCCCCGCAGCACCTGTTTCTATATTTGTATATATACATATTTTGCAATAAAATGCCTGTTATGGGCTATCTGGTACCGCGAGGGAGCCCTTAAGGGCTCACCCATGGTCCCTTTTTATATATTCAATTTTTTTTTTTTTTTTTTTTTATTAAATAAAATGCCCTTTATGGGCTACCTGCCACTGCAGGAGAAGCCTTCAGGCTTCCCTTGCAGTGCCATTGCTTCAGCCAGCACGGACCTGCTTTGATAGCAGCTCCATGCTTGTTGAAGCATTTCATCTCTGTCCCCTGCACCTATGACCTGGAAGCTGGGGGCTTGTACCCTCTCTTGGAATCCCATCCATTTGAAATAATGCTCTACAATCTTGACCCCTGGTAGTTGGTTGCTCAGCCAGTTCTGCCCCACCTCCCTCACCTTGACAACAACCAAAAAACAAAAATAACATGGTTAGGATTTAACACAGGGTTCAGTGTTCAAAGGAGCCCCAAGTAGACTCACATTTGTTTCAGTAGTTCTTTTTTAATATTTTCTCAAGAATTCACACCTAACAAACTCTCTAAATGAATCTTTTTTTTTTTAAAAGAGCAATATTCCCATAAGTCTTATTTTAATTTAGGGAGAGTAGAAGGGTAATCTTGATGGTGGTTTCCTCAAGTAGTTTTAGGGATAGTGGGGATATGCCACAAATAACTTAAAAGGGGCAAGAAAAGCATGCTGAAGCTGATTTTATAATATTCATACATGTTTGCCTAAAGTGAGTGCCTCTCCTGGAAAAATAAGTAAACCCTACCATTAGAACTTGTTCTGCTCAAAAGGATCAACACACACGTCATATTTTACAAGGAAGCTCCAGGTACACCTGAACCATCACTCTCTCTCTATCTCTCGCTCTCTCTATCTCTCTCTCTTTCTCTCCCTCTCTCTCTCACCCTTTCTCCAACCCCCTTCACACCACAGTCAATCATTTGTGTCAGTCATCTCTTCTGAATCTAAGGATTAACATCAGGAGAAATTGGTAGAAGATCGTTGATTCTGCAGAAACCCTGGGAATTCAGGTGAGTGGCCCTTGTAGCAGCTCTGAATTCTCTGTGGATCACTGCCTTCTTTGGTCAAGACAAACTTGGAGATGGAACAGATTGGGGTGCTGTGGGTCCTACATTTATGCTAATTTTCCAAACAGGAGATGTGGATCCTCTTTCTAAATTTCTGGACCAGTTTGGGGTAGTTGTCTTTTAAATGCCATTTTCATGCTGAGCTGCAGATAATGTAGGTGTGCAAGGCAATGATTCTCACACCAGTTAGTGATGGTGCTGACTCCAAGCATTGGTACCAAAAAGGTGTGAAGAATTTGCACCTGTTTGTCATCACTCTTTCCAAAGTAGCATTCAGGGAAAGACAAAATATCAGGTACTTCCAAGAACTCTCCCCACCTTTAATACAGAATCCAATGGCTCACCCAAGTCTTCCACCAACCACCAACCAGCAATGCTGAGCAGGTCTAATTCATAATCAATTTGCTAAAGTACATCTTTGTAAAGGAATTACTGTTCCCATCCCTAATCACTTCAGTATATGGACCTCAACCCTCCAGCCACAGGAACGTAAGCAACACACTTCCACTGTCTAGTAAAGCTGTATTCCTCATGCATCTTATTCTATGCTGATCCAGGGGCCTTCCAAAATGTATCCCACTGGTCCCAGCAAACATAATCATATTGCACACAGTCTCACTTTCCCAGATGGACCAAACATGCATATTGTACCTGTGTACTTGATAGTCCAATGAATGTCAGTGCCAGGGTCTGGGTCCCACATTGAAGCTGAACCTTTGCTCAAGTTGGACCAGCAGGCCACTTTCCTCTCTGACACAGAAAAGGGCCTGTTCCAGACTATTAATTGCAAAAATCAGCACACTGCCACCACTGCATCATATCAACATCTTAGGTTACAGGAATTTGTCCCATGTCTCATGCCAGGTGTGCTTCTCAAAGTGGGAAAACCTATTCTGAAATCTGGCATTGCTGTGGATTGGCCTAAGCCACAACACAGTTAATAGATTAGAGTGTTAGCTGAGCAATTAAAAAGTCAGAATACTGTTGCAGCTGGGCCATGCATGGCTGTGGTCTGGACATGTATACCATTAAGGGGTTATTCATATCCTCTCAGTATTTAACAGAGAAAACTATTACATTTCTTTAGATATGATGAGCATACATATTATTTTTTCCATCTTCAATCAGATGGATAAAACATGTAGAGCTTTAAACAAGGTTCCTATTATTTAAGGCAAAATTAAGCTGATTGGATCTAACAAATCTGTCTTTTAAAGTTTATTCATCTACAATTCCTTTCTGTTCGGTACTCAGCATCTTTGAGTGCACAGGTTTAATGCCAAGATGATACCTGGCATTTTCTGCAGCAACACTTTGAGCCTGATTTAGATGTCAACAGACTATTTACTCTGTCACAACGGTGACAGATATCTGGTCTGCTAACATCTAATTCTCATTGGATATAATGTGGTTTAGATTTCAAAAGACGGGATATTGGTCACCGTTGTGATGGAGTAACTTGTCCGCTGACTCTAATTCATGCCCTCTGTTCTTGATTACTTCAACTGTGTGTCATAAACCACACTATCATAGTTTAACTTTTTAGGAGGCTGGCCTGGTTTGTAGTGGGTACCGAAGGTATTTACACCTTATACCAGTTCCAGTTATCCCTTATTAGTGAAATGCGGGCAGTGTCTAGAAGCCAGGCTCGCTATAGGTTGCCGTAGCTGAGCAGCCAAGGCTTATCTAGGAGACATGCAAAGCTCTTACAAAACCACTCTAGTCACACAATACTCACACACATGAAAGAAAATACTCAGTGTTACAAAAATAAAGGTACTTTACTTTGGTGACACAATTGCCAAAAATACCATAGAGACTATACTCCCTTAGGAGGTAAGTAATACACAAAATATATACACAAGTATGTGGAACTGTGCAGAAAAACAGTTAGAAAACAGTGCAATTTTTCAAAATAGCAATAGTTAGAAATGGGCCTGGTGGGAACACAAACCATATACTAAGAAAGTGGAATGTGAATGTCGGTTTCCCACCTAGGCAAGTGTAGTGTGTAGAGGGGCGCTGGGAGTATTGGAAAACAACAAAGGTAAGTAATAGAACCCACCCCAGAGCCCAGGAAAGCAGGAGTGAATCACAGTAACTTTCCTACAACGCACAAGAATATGAGAAAAAAGATCATGCAAGAACCAGAAGAGACTGCAGGATGCCAACAGTGGATTCCTGGACCTGAAGACCTGTGGAAGAAGGGGATCAAGTCCAAGAAGCACCGAAGAGTCCAGTGAGAACAGGCGCTCCTGCTAACCAGGATAAAGGTGCAAGACACACAGCTGAAGAACAACAGTCAGTACTGCACCCAAGAAGACGGATGCGGGTTCCTGGTAGATGCAGATGATGTCCCACACAGTATTCAAGATTGCAGTCTGGTTTGCGTTGCTGGATTCCACCAAGAAACCTTGGCACATGCAAAGCTCACGTTTAGCAGAAAATGGCACTGCCCGGGACCAGGAGGGACCTGGTGGACTCTTCCCAGGAGGGGGAGTCAGAAGGGGCTCTCAGCTACTCAGAGAGTCCTCAGAAGCCCTAAGAAGACCAGGCACATGAGTCCCACAGCATTGGGACAAAGGAGGTGCAAAAGGAGGCCCACACAGCACTACAACAAGAGATCTCACGCCACCGGAGAACCGCTCAGGAAGCTGTGCACAATAGAGTTCTGGGGGCCGGAGCTGCACGGTGCATGAAGAACTTTGTGGAAGGATGCCAACAAGCCTTGGCAACTGCAAAACAAGTGGTGCATGGGGTACTGTCTTGCATGGGGAGGCAAGCTCTTACCTTACCAGTAGGATGTCAGGACTGTCAGAACCACTTCAGTCTACCACCTGTGATGGAAGATTTATGCAACTTGTCAGGAGAGGGGATCCATGCAGCCAGTCGTCATTGCAGAGAGGTGCCTGCTGAGCAGGGGAGTGACTCCTTCACTCAAAGGGAGATTCCTTCGTTCTTCTGGTGCAGGAGGAAGACCGGCTGTCCTTTGAGGATGCACAACCGGGAAACAGTTGCAGTTGCAGGCAGGAGTTTAAGATACAATGTTGCAGAAGTCGCCTTTGCTTCTTTGTTGCAGTTTGTAGAGTTCCTGGAGGGTCCAGATGCAGTTTCTTTGGTGAGAAGGTGAAGTAAAGGATGCAGAGGATTTCTGCTAGAGTCTTGCAATCCAAATCTGAAGAACCACCCAAAGGAGAGACCCTAAATAACCCTGAAAGGGGGATTGGTCACCTAACCAGGCAAGCATCTATCAGGAGAGGGCTCAGACATCACCTTCTGGCACTGGCCACTAAGATGCTCCCAGAGTTCCCTATCAACCTTTAATCCAAGATGGCAAAATCAGGGACCCTCTGGAGGAGCTCCGAGTTCTACCCCTGCGGTGGTGATGGACAGGGGAGTGGTCACTCCCCTTTCCTTTGTCCAGTTTCTTGTCAGAGCAGGGACTGGTGGTCCCTGAATTGATGTATACTGGATTATTGAAGGAGGGCACCAAATGTGACCTTCAAAGCATTTCCAGTGGCTTGGGGAGGCTACCTCTCCCAAGCCTGTAACACATATTTCCAAAGGGAGAGGCTTTAACACCCTTCTCCAAAAGGAAATGCTTTGTTCTGCCTTCCTGGGCTCAAGCTGCTTGAGCAACAGGAGGGCAGAAACCTGTCTGAGAGGTGGCAGCAGCTGGGGCTGCCTGGAAACTTCAGAAGGCTGTAATGGTAGTACTGGGCGTCCTCTAAGGAGCCCCCAGAGTGCATGGAATCATTCAACCAATGCTTGCAAAAGCAAGGGGGTATGATTCCGACATGTTTGATACCAAAAATGCCTATGTTCGGAGTTACCATTAGGTAGCTCGACATACGCACTGACACACCACTTACCTTCTTATTTCTATTATATTTTCTTGGACACATGCCACCCAAATCATATCTCTTTTTTGATATATATTCAAAAAAGTACATCTTAGGTTCTACCCTTTTACCCATCACAATCACTTCACCTAAAGGAGGTTCAGCCTTCATCCATAAGGCCTTCCGTGTCTTGTAATTTCAAAAGTAATGGCTCTCACATCCTCTCTTCAACTCATACTCCAGGTGTGCATGTAGCTGCTAATTTCCTGAACGAGTTATATATCCATCTACAGACTCCTCACCCTTAAACCAAAAGGGTGGTCTCAAGGAAGGTGTTGGCTTCAGGTTAGTGATAAAATGCACAACAAGTTAAATAGAGAACAACTTCAGCAAGGTGTCCATGTCACTGTGAATAAATTCACTTTTGTCTTTGATTTATAGTGTGCCTATGATATGCAGACAATACATATGTCCAGAGATGCACAGTCAATAACATTAAAAGAAATTACGTGTATAACCAATAACACAGATGATATGTGCCTCTCACAGTTCTGCACTGCTCCATGTTTTGCTACAACCTGCAGTATTGCATAGTTTCAATACAGCAAACAATAAAGAAAGTAGCATCACTTGTACACCAGCAATACAAGTTGTAAGCTTTCCAGTTGTTAAAGATTGCTGCCATGTTCATAAGTTGTATGGCGTTGTTGCATCAAATTGGGCTGTTATATTTTTACTGACTTCCAAATAGCTCAGTCCTCTACCCCGGCATTCTGGCACTTTGAAGTATCCATCAGCATTTTTAGATGAGGATGCACAATATTAAGAAGGTTAAATATTGTTGCCTCATCATTGGAAATTGATGCTTTTACTCTATCATCAATTATCAACTTTTTCATGTAATGGGGCACTGAGTGGTGTGAGTGTCTCTTTGGTGATCTGGCAGGCATTGAATAACTAAGGGACTTTCTCTGAGGCATCAGTTCCCTGCTTCAGTATTAGAATCATATGCATAAGAATGAGGTTATTAATGTCTCTCAATCTCACTCTCCAGGCAAAAATATACCACCAGCTGGATGTGATCACCTAGTACTCTTGTTACAGAGGATTGTTTTGGGACAATAGATAACTTGAAGATTAGAAAAGGATGATGATTACCTGTGATGGTTCAATCCAAACCAGCATTGATTCTCTGATGGATGGTGCAATTTAAGACAGCTCTTTTATTGAAGAAGCTCAGGTCTGAGGCATAAGAGAACTTCATTAAACATTGTCAGAGAGCAAACAGGTGCAATGGTGATGGACCTATCCAAGAACCCCTGTGAGTACTCCAGAATAATCTCAGGAAAGCATCAACTTCATATTAAAAAATGCACCACATACTTGAAATATTTTTACCACAAGTGTGTGACAATGATCAATACAACCAACATTCTCAACAACCTGACATCCAATGTGCACTTTGGACTTTGGTGCAGAGTGGTGGTTAACAATAAAGAAATCCCAGAAAGTGACATCACCTGTGTCTGTGATCTAGCTATAGTATCAATCATCCTTTAAGAGATGATTATGAACTGTGTGTCTTGTTTTGTCAGTGGATAATACCACCAATATTCCTAGATCCATATTAGACTTCTCTGACACGGGCCATGGTCGAGAAAAAGGAATGACACACGAACACTAAAGTCAACCTTATATCTCTTCTACAATCGGAATGCTAGTATTCTGTTGTTGCTTAACCATTTGAATGGTTTATAAAAGTAATGATCTTTACAATAAACTATCCGTGGATAGCTTTGTCCCAGGGCTATGTAAGGAATAATGAGAAGACTATGTTGGCAAATACACAAACGTATACAATACTTAATAAAAGGCTTGTGAAATTGTAGGAGGCTGGCACTCTATTTAGTGTGGAAAGACAGGCACACTGTGCAGGGGGTCAAGGCAACCACAGCATGGTTTACAGGGGTAAAAACTAGATGAACAAATGCTCTAGTTTTTAAGGTAGCTTGGTCAAGCAGTTAGGCCAATCTTGCAGAGTGCAAAGCATTTGTTGTACTCACAGTATCAATCATGTGACTCACATACTCAAAGGAATAACTTGAGAACAATTTATAAAAATACTTCAGATTGTTATATAATTTTCAAGACCAAGATTATAAAGATTGGTTAAGTACTTTTAGAGATATGAATTTTCGAAGTTTAATAAAAGCAGTCTTTTTGTGGGTAATTAAGCACTGTAGGAATCAATGGGAGATCACATTTTAAAATAAATATAAAATGATACAGTTGGAGCTGGAAGTAAGTCGGTTTAAGGGTCGTTTGCAGAGCAAACGGGGCACTCTGGTGGGAGGTCCAGGGTGTTCCTGAAGTCCCTCAACTAGGGCTTCACCCTGGTCTTTTTTCAGCCCCGGGCGGGTTGGTTTTCTTGGTGTCAGATGTTAGATTACCAATAAACAGGGTATTGTACTGTGTGAGCACTGTGGGTGCAGTGCCACCAAACTTGGCACACTTGCATGGTTTTTCCTCATGGTTGGCAATGTGTTGATGGGTCCAGCTGCAATTTCCGGTTCAGGAGTTATTAGCTGGTCAGTGAAGTGACCCTCACTGGCCTGCTGGTTACTTGCTGTTGTAGAGTGGTACCTCCACTCTGGAGGGAGTTCTATGGTGTTTTTGGAAGGCTGGAGGTCCTTTGGGGCTGCTTAGATTTTTTCCAATTGTTTAGCAGCTCCTTGTTGTCAAATGTCAGGTCCTAGGTTCAGCAGTCAGGGTTTGGAGCCTTTTCTTTTTGCAGCTGGTCCATAGTTCTCGTGCCTTGGATCTTCTTGGTGCTGGTCTTCTTTTGTCTGTTGAATCTGATTTCCTGGTCTAGGGGTGCCCTCTAAATACTGTATTTAGTGTTTTTTTTTGTGGGAACCTGGTAGTGACCAATGGGTCACCTTCTATTGGGTGGCTACACCCACTAAAGTGACCACTTCCTGTGGGAAGGGTCACTTCCTTATCCCTGGTTGGCTATTTTCCTTCAACCAAGATGGAGGAAAATGAAATGGAGTGCTCACGTTGCAGGCACCTTAGGGCTGGTGCATGCAATGTGGGGCCACTCCTCCTACTATTTGCTTGAGTTTCCCCCCGTTGCTCTTGCCAAAAGTGGATCTCTGCACAGGGGTTACGATCTGCTGCTAGCAGCTGTCCTGGGGGTTAAATTTAAAGTGCGGTTAGCCCTTTGAAGCTCGCCACCGGGCAGTGCACATTCCTGAGGGAGAGGGTGCTGGAACCTCCACCCAGGAAGGGCTTTGTTCCAAAAATCAGAGAGACGGATCTCTCCCCCAAGGTTTGTAGAATGGGTGTCTGGAGGTGGAGAGCTGGATAGAACCAGTCAGCAACTATGCCAGGGTAGTTATCTTTTGCAGGAAGCACGTCTAATAGGACTCCTGGGTACATTTAGGGATAAATCCAATGCTGGTATCAGTTTGAATTTATCACTCTGAGTTGTTTGATACCAAACAACCCAGGGTTCAGGGTGGCCATCATATAGCTGGGAAACTCGTATTGACCAGTGTCCAGCACATGCATTAAAATGGCTGCTCTGTTCACTCACTTTGTCCCAGGTTTGGTAAGTACACAGTGGAGTCATATTGCTCATGCAGCTATGCCCTCACATATAATATGGTGCCTTAGGTCTGGAAGGCCTGCCAGAGGGGTGTCTTATCCATAGTGTATGCAGTGTATGGTCAACAGGGCACACAGGCAGTGTGCCATGTTTAGTCTGTGTTTTAGGATTACACCTGGATACCCAGCCTGCCATGACAGTGCTGGGGGCACCTGGACGTGTGGCCCTAGAGGGTGGCACAATCAGTGCTGCAGCAGTCATTGGCCATGCCCTGGGAACCCACGTACCTTTTACTAGGCACTTATAGTCTTAGCTAGAGGTGTATCCAATTGTGCCAATGCATCCCAACAGTTTTATGGAAAGAGCTCTGGCCCAGGGAACCTGGTTAGCAGGGGCCCTGGGCACTACACATTCTATGCTACATGATGCATCAGGCAAAAAAGTGGGGTGCTAACCATGTCAAAACGAGGCCTTTTCACACAACTATAGAATATCAATGTTAGGAATATCGAGATAAAGTAAACTCATGGACAGAACATCAGGGGACAAAATATTGAGTGGTGTGTACATATAGATTAAGTGATGGTTTACGCATCTTAACTCTACATCTATGCACCTTAAAGACATATATCATGTAGGGACAGATATGTGCGATAGATATAGACATTCTGCACTTATCTTCCCCTATTTTGTAATTTGATATTGTGTCCCAGATATTTGGTGCATTTGAGATTTTTACATCACTATTTGGTGGGGGAACACCTAATAAGCACCTAATTAAAGCACTCTCAAGCAGCAGTGCTACTATACTTGATGTATCTGAGTAAACCTAATTTTTCTCACACTGGTTATTTGCACACATACCCCTATATCCTACAGCATCCTTACCACTAGCTGCCTTCTAAAGTACAACGTATTTACTTGCAGGGCTCAGAGTAAGGTTTTGTGTTTCTCAGGCGATTTCTTGCTGTGTTTAACTGCATATTCACTGAGGTATTATTTCAGTCAACAATTTTATAAAGTATGAACATCATTTGACATGCAATGGCGCTGTCAGAAAGATGCATAATTTGCATTAGCACATTTTCGCATTAATGAAGTTTCTAGAACACAGTTCAAACACAATTTACAATTACCTGAAATGAACCAACTAGAACCAGAGCAGAAAGAAGTGCTAGAGGCCCTACAAAAAGATTTACGTGCACACATTAAAGTTACTCATTTGATAAAGTTTACAGTTCAAGTTTCACAGAAAGCCTCCAGATAACAAGGCAGCAGAAGAACATCAAGCACCTGAAGTTATCCCTGAGCTGAAATTAGGATTTAATAAAAAGGCATTTGTATATAATACAAATCGCAACCATTAGACCAGAGACATAGTAGTAGGGCATTTTCCTGAATATTAGGCAGAATACAGTTTTGCAAAGGTTTTTAATCAATGGAATGTTATGTACTGTGCAACTCACCTTGGTCTTATGGCTATCTACAAGAGGGCAAAGTTCCCCTGTCCACTAGGACACTGCTGCATTGTTTCTGCATGCTGCAAGTGAATTGGCTGTTTTCAGGGCTGTATTTGCTTGCCATACTGGAATTGCCTATGTAGGCTGAAAGGCAGTGACATAACAGTGACGTAACAAAACGTAAAGGTCCCTCCCACAAAGTACATGGAGGGGCCACAGTCTGGACAGGAGCTCACAGGCCAGGATGCTGTGTTATGGGGGCCCCTGGTGGTCCGGCCCCTCCACACTGCAGTGGTTGCATGGGCCCACTTCAATTGCAAGAAAGATGTTTGTCCTGTAATGTAAGACGTGTTTGTGATAACAATCATAGCATAATGGTATACGTGGTTTTGTTACATACTCATAAAATCCAGAGTTGTAACATAGTAACTATTTTTAGTGAATAAGCCAAGAGAACAATAGTCTTTGTTGGTTTGTTGGGAAAGACCAATGTTCAAAAATTCAAGAAATGCTATAACTCCTGTAGGATTGGTAACAGATTGTGGATTTGACAGTTCTCAGTGGTGCATTCAATAGAGGAAATATGTCTTTCTTTTACTGACATGCATCCTTGATTCTCAAGTCACTGTTCTTTCAGAAACAACATTTTAGAAGTAACCTCACTAAACGTGTGTTTAATATCGCAAAGTCACGTTTGGTAAAGGTATCTTAGCAGAGATCTACCACTGCCCACAAAAGAAATATAGTGCTTTTCAGTCTTGTGCATTATAGAAATAATTGTATTTTAGCTGCAAGAGGCCACCTGAATGAAGCATGAGAGCGAGGCCAGAAGACCCCCTGACCCTTGGGATGTCGTCACTGAAGAGCGCATGAAGGGGAAGAAGACGTAGTTGCAGAAACAACTGAGATGAGGTAAGTGGGGCCCGCAGGGAATGCCAGGCTGGAGACAAGTGAGGTCTTGCCAGAAATCAATGTAGCCAAGCAATGAGTTGCTGCACTGTGAGACTTAAATAGTTGTTAGCCCATGTAAGAACACCTGGAAGATTTTGGTATTTAGCACGTTGGTGTAATTATAATTTTGGCAATTAGCAATTTGGTGTAGTTATCTAATTACACTAATTACATCCTTGCATGTTGTACATCTGTTTAATGGTTTACAAGAGTGCACGTGTGAGCTGTGAAGGCACATGGAAAACACACTGTGCTTAAGAGATGTTTATGCTGATCAACAAATAAAACAGTTTAATGATGAGTTTACAATAGCAGTGCCTACCACTACCATTAGGAATAAGGTAATCACACAAAATAATAAATGTAATTTTATTACAATAACAACAGTCAAATGTGCTTTCTACTGTGACCAGATCACAATCATTGCGCAATGATGATGTATACAACAATATACCACCAAGGTCAATTTAGGGGATATGTGGCTGTGCGGTGGAATGTGCAATGTGACAGACTGTGACACTCCAAACACATATATGGGAATGATGGTCCTGAGCATAATATGTGTGGCACCAATGTGCATGAGAGCAGCTCTAAACTCATAACTAAAAGGAACAAAATATTCAGGCCCAGATTTATAATACTTTCACCAAACGCAACTCAGCAAAACACTTTGCTGTGCTGCACAAAAGGGCGAGGCAGGAATATGCCATATTTAACATTATGGGCCTCATAATGACCCTGGCGGCTGGCGGTAAGCTGGCGGTAACACCGCCAACAGGCTGGCAGTGTTCCACCAGCTATTATGACCGTGGCACAATAGCCACGGCCCTACAGCCGGCCCCTCCACTATACCGCCAGGCTTCCACCTGGCGGTCATAATCCCCAGGGCAGCGGTGCAAACACTGCTGCCCTAGGGATTATGAGTCCCCGACCGCCAGCCTGGTCACAGCAGTAAACACCGCCATGAAAAGGCTGGCAGTAAGGAGGACTTGGGGTGCCCCTGAGGCACCCTGCGCTACCCATGCACTTGGCATGAGCAGTGCAGGGGCACCCAGGCATAGCCCCGTCGCGCATTTCACTGCCCGAATTTCGGACAGTGAAATGCACGACGGGTGCTACTGCACCCACTGTTCATCAGCATTGCCGCCGGCTCTATTTCTAAAGACCGCCGAGGTTGTAATGAGGGCCTATATGGCACATTTCTGTCCTCTCCTTACGCACAATGTGCTACCTTGTGCTACACAGGCACTCTTGTGTCATGCTGAAAGGGTGCCTGTGTTGTAGGCAGGATTGGTTTTGTGCAAGAAGGGGTACTTTCCTGCACAGAAAACTGTCTTCATAGGCATTTTCATCTTTCTAAGTGTGCTGCAGAAGAGGAATCAACCAGGAGAAACAAAGACATTGCTCCTCGTTGCTTCTCTTCTGGGAAGGCATAGCATTTTGACACATTCCCAGATTTAATTAACTTAATAAATCTGGCAAATGCTTCTAAACCAACAAACCTGAGGCGGGGGCAACATGCACAAACATATTTAGCATTTGCAAATGGCTAATTGGCCTTTTGCGAATGCTAAATATTCTTTTGCCATGTACCAATCTTATTTTGTGAGTCGGTAACCGGCCACAATATGGTAGCAAAACATTCATACTTTACCAACTCCGTGAAGGAGGTACTAACCCAATTGCAAATGGGGACTGGTCTTAAGACAGCTGGGTTAGAGAAAGCACAGGCCTCCAATGCTCTTAAGAACACTGAGAAATGTCACTCCCTCCAATCCTGATGCTTCTCTTATGATATTTATCAGCACAAGAGCAATGCCAGAAATTGGTAGTGCAATTTCCTGGGTCAGGAGCTTCAAAGACAGAAGACACCAGAGTGAGGAGGACATTGTGGCAAGTAAAAAAGGTAAGTACCTTTTTTATTATTATGTTAATGCTGCTTCACCACACTATATATGTGGTAGCCACACTGCAAACAGATACTAGAAATAGTTCAATACAAATTTTAGTTTTTTTTAAAAACTACCTAAGGAGTGCTAAAAATAGACATGCTCTCTCTGCTTGTCATTGTAAGCTAGAAAAATAGAGCAGGAGAAAGAAAATCAACTTTCATTGATAAACAGCTGCTTCCATTAAGCCCCATATCCTGACCTGCCTTTCACCTCTGCTGCTGGCTCTGGCAGCAGGCATCTGTTAAACTCATAATAGTCGAGTTCTGATGTTCTTTCTTTATAATTAGTGGCTGGGTGTGTCACAAGTCACAGATTATCAATAATTTAGCAACATGTAAATACACTAGGCATGCAGAATCCCATATATTTTAGTACCATATTGTAACAAGTGGTAGATGTGTGTTAAGGAAAGAATACGGCATACGTAACAGGAGGAGCTTAAGCAATATAATACAATATATAGAGTCATGCAATGACAAATGAAGAGAGAAGTAAACCGTCCATGGTGTGTTGGGTCGTAGTCACATTATGGAACTTAATATAACGATGTAGAAACCTAAATAATATTATTCATATACATAATTCAGAGACAGTGTCCAACATCATAATGGTATTTAGTGTGGTGGACAAGTATCATAGCAGGTAGTCAGTTTGCATACATGTACATGGAAGATATGCTACGTAAGTGTAAAATACATGGTAGTCAAAGTAAAGGTGGGAAGGGTAACACATTTTTAGCAAAATGTACTCAGAAAATAGTGGTAGGAAATTGATAATCATGTGTAACATGGTTACAAGTCTAGCAACAGATCTGGCAGGTTATTATGGATGGCATGTTCATAGTTGCTATCCCAGTCTTATTTTCATTGGGAAGATTGACATTAAGACAGACAATGTGAGAAAGTAATCTGCACATACAAAAAACGGGTTGCGCGAGAACCCCTTTGAGAGGGTCATGGTAGAGGCAGGGTTACTGGGCTCAACTGCATAGGATGTGGCCTTTTACTGTTGCTGTCCTAGGGCCTGACCTATTATGCATCCTGAACAGCAGGGCTAAGTACTACCCCTTCTACACTTGACTTTCAATGGTAGCGCAGGTCAGACATCTTTCAACTTGGCTCAATCTTCATTTACACCCCTCTGCAAAGGTGAGAAATGGAGGAAGTTCCTCAGGTCACTTCTACCTGTTTGTTAGAAATGGGGTCTTTGGTTGGCAGTCAGGTTACCCCCTGTCCAAGCAAGGACCCTCAGTCTAGTCAGGGTAAGTCACACACAATCCAAATGTTCCTGTGCCCACTCTTTGGTAGCCTGGCACTGAGTAGTCAGGCTTAACTTAGAAGGCAATGTGTAAAGTATTTGTGCAATAAATCATGCAATAACACAGTAGAACACCACAAAAATACACTGCACAGTGTTTAGAAAAATATATAATATTTATCTGGTAAGATGCAGGTTAAAACGATCAAGATGCAATAAGTATATTTTGAAATATCACAGTGAAAGTGATATAAAGTGTATTTAGGCCCATACTTATAATTATTTAGCGCCGCATTTGCATAATTTTTTGATGCAAAAGCAGCGCAAACTTACAAAATACAATTGTACAATTGTATTTTGTAAGTTTGCGCCGCTTTTGCGTCAAAGAATGACGCAAATGTGGTGCTAAAAAAGTAGAAATATGGGCCTTAGTCTCTTACAAAGCAACAACTGTCTCTTGCAAGCACAAAGTACCTGGCTTGCGTTTAAATTCTCCGCAAGGGACCGCAGAGGAGGAGATGAATGGACAGCAGAGAGGTGTGCGTCAATTTTTTGGGCGCACACAGGAGATGTGTTGTTTAGTTTTCATGCAGGGAAGGCTTTGCGTCGATTTCCAGCATGCGGACTTGGATCCTCTTCGTGTTGCGGGGTTATTGGATGCCCAGGGGACGATGCCTTGAAATCCAGTACTTGCAGAATGAAATCACAGTGGCTGCGTCGATCCGGTGGGCATTTGTGTGGAAATTTCTACCGCACGGCAATTGCTGCATCAATTCCTCTCAGGAAGTTGGGCTGTGTCGTTCCAGCTCGGCTTTGCGTCAATCTAGTGGGCCGTGCGATTAATTTCTGGTTGCAACAGTGGTGCTGCGTTGATCTTCTCCTTGTGCAGTCAGACTGCGTCTTTCTGGTTCGGTGTGCAGTGAATTTTTCACCGCAATGCAGGCTGTGTGTTGTTTCTTGCAGGCTGTGCATCGATTTGTCACCGCAGAAGGAGTTATTTGCAGAGATGAAGTCTTTTTGGTCCTGAGATTTCAAAGAACAGGACGCAAGGTCTATGCAAGTCCTCAGAGAGCACTTCTCAGCACAGCCAGAGAGCAGCAAGGCAGCAGTGCAACACCAAGGCAGCAGTCCTTCTCAGAAAAGCAGTCTAGGTGAGTCCTTTGGGCATTCAGGCAGTTCTTCTTGGCAGGTTGCAGGTTCTGGTTCAGGGTTTCTTCTCCAGGAAGTGTCTGAGTTGGTAGGGGCACAGGCCCTGTTTAAATACCCAAACGTGCCTTTAAAGTGGGGGAGACTTCAAAGAGTGGCTTAGAAGTGCACAAGTTCCCCTTTCAGTTCCATCCTTTCTGCCAGGGTCCCAGTAGGGGGTGTGGCAGTCCTCTGTGTGAGGGCAGGCTTCTGTCCTTTGACATGTAAGTGTCAGGCCCTCCACCCACCCCAGGAAGACCCATTCAATATGCAGATGTGTGCAAGTGTGACCGAGCATCCTGTGTTTGGGGTTTGTCTGAGTGAATCCACAAGGGAGCTGTCAACTAAACCTAGCCAGACGTGGATTGTAAGGCCCAGAAGAACTTAAGTGGAGAGAAATGCCCACTTTCTAAAAGTGGCATTTCTGAAATAGTAATATTAAATCCAACTTCACCAGTCAACAGGATTTTGTCTTACCATTCTGACCATACTAAATATGACCTGTTTACTCCTTTGAGATCAGAAGCTACCTCTCAAACAGTATATGAGGGTAGTTCTAATGCTAGACTATGAAAGGAGCAGGCCTCTGAGCAGTGTAAAAAAAATAAACTACACAGGTACATGTCCAGCTTTTTGTCTACATAGCACCCTGCCCTAGGGGTTACCTAAAGCCCACCTTAGGGGTGACTTATGTGTAGAAAAAGGGGAGTTTTAGGCTTGGTAAGTACTTTTAAATGCCAAGTCGAATTTGCAGTGAAACTGCACACACAGGCCCTGCAATGGCAGGCCTGAGAATGGTAAAGGGGCTACTTAAGTGGGTGGCACAATCAGTGCTGCACGCCCACTAGCATATTTTAACCTAAAGTCCCTGGGCACATATAGTGCACTTTATCAGGGACTTATAAGTAAATTAATTAATCCAATTGGGTATGATCCAGTGTCACCATGTTTTAACGGAGAGAGCTTATCCATGTTAGCACTGATTAGCAGTGGTAAAGTATGCAGAGTCCTAAAACCAGCAAAAACAATGTCCAAAAAGTGGTGGGAGGCAAGCAAAAAGTTAGGGGTGACCACCCTAAGGCTGTCAGGTCTAACACTGTTGAACTTAGAATAAAGGACCACAGCAAAGAGCTCTGAAAGGATGCCCATTTGGTATTGCAACCCCCACCCGAAGAGGAGCAGGACCCAATGAGGAAGCATGCCACTTGTGTAAGTGAGAGTCCCCGCAATCTACCAAGGTATGGTCTGAAGTCAGATTGGTAAAGAATAGCATTTCAGAAGTCATACTGTTCTTATTTTTAGAACTGAGAAGGTGTATGATGGACTGACAAACCTCTCTTCCCCTCGGTTTAGATAATTAATATTTAATGTAAGCACATAAAGTATATACACAGCATACTAAATAATATCCACATACTCTTAAGGTCAGTATGCTACCATCGTCCTGTGCAGTGGCTGCAAGGACCCTCTTCCCTTCCAATGGAGTGTTTAAGGCCTATCCTGTCATTGCGGTGGCTTTCAGGTGCAGCCCATCCTAGTCAATATGCAAACAAGTCTCAATCTGGCCTTAAGAGTTAATTAAGCAATGACAAGTGCCAAGTTATTTCAAATTCTAGAGAAGCCTAGTAGGTTAGAAACAGTCTTATCTGACAAAGAGAAGTTAGCACAGCTCAGAATTTAGGGATGACTGGGATGCATTTTTCTGTGCTCTGGCCTCTTGCTGCTGGAGTGTTAGTGTGTCTTGCGCTCTCTCTTCCACATGACGTGTCAGGCAACCTCAGTCTCTGGATGGCCCACTGAAGTCTTGGTCATAGCTTTTGGTAAGGGTTATATTGAGTGATGATCTCTAGGGCAGGTCCGTCATTTAAGCTCTGCTTACAGGTATTCTCTTTTGTTATGTTCTAGGGCAAAAGCCCTGATCTTTTTGGTGCCCCCTCCAGGCATACATGGGTTGCTGGCTCATACCACCACAGGGGTGATGGCCATAACTTCATGGTGGCTCCCAATTGGCATATAGATGTTGCCAACTTGACAACAAGAGGGACAGACAGCCTACAATCTCACAACAGTCTGAAGCAGACCAGGCATCTCACACTTTACTCACCAGGATCTACTTAATGAGATCTCCAATGGGTCTAGCTCCCTCCAGGAACTCTCCTCCTCTTCACAGGGTACACTGGTCTGGGCAGACAGACAGAAAGATGGTGCTCAGACTCAGGGCGAGTGGTCATGACTTCCTGGATGATAGCCCCTCATCCAGCAGGTAGACTAGCAGATCTTGTACCCTAGTCATGGTTGAAGCATGTCAAAGTCTTGGTGATCTTCAGTCCACACTGATGAACAGCTTATGGGTCTTACGTTCCCACTTTTATAGTCCGCATCCAGACACAGAAGTGATTTAGGGTCTGGTCCTTTAAAATTCATGTTCTGGGTGTTAACTTCTTTGAAGTGCTTTCTTCTCTGTCCTGACCTTTGTGTTAAGGGTAGTCTGCCACAGCAGAAACATCTGTGGTTCTCATAGACCCACAACACAGACAAAGGCAGTTACTGGGTATTACAACTGATGTCAGACTTTACTGACATAGGCCTCCCAAAGGTTCAAAGGCCTAAGCCCATCCTTCTATTATGATTTTTTCATCCTACAGTGCTAACTTTATCAGACCCACCACATCCCCAGGTAAGGGGTCCAGGCCAATTCCTTCGGAATCAAAGATACCCCAGACCTCAGGAATGTTAGCAATTGACATCTTCTGTCTGGGTTTGCAGTCCTTACCTCTACCTAGCATTTCCAGGCCATCAGCTTCCAAAATGGAACCCACAGGCATCCATTGTATGTATCAAGCACAGGCATACAGTCATCATGTAAGGGTGACTTAAATACATAGCAGGGGAATTGTAAAAATAAATGGGCAATAAGGTACAACTCCAGTGACACAGATAAAAAGGCATGTTTACAATACTGAGTACAACAAAACTCAAAATAGGTGTGTTGACCCGACCACATTCATGTCATTTAAGCCTTGGCAACTATACCACATTGAGGGCAGCACTTGGTGTGTCTCTCTCAGTCTTTGTTCACCCATGAGGAAAAATCAGTACCAAAGGACTAGTGATCCAAACTGCTGAGGCATTCAGGGTAGTGGTGCACGTCCATCACTGGACAGGGGGGTTTCAATCCCACAGGAAGTCTATTTATTGGTTGATTTCACTGATAGATTTTACAAAATACATTTAAAAAAAAAACTGGCTCTGCGCAGCAGGCAGCAGTGAGAGTCAGGGAACGCTAGGACATCTCACAAAATAAATCTTAGCATCGGATCCAGTTTCTTAGCTGAATTGGGGAATCCGCAAAAATGTATTGCTATAAATGCTTAATGTCATGGAGCCAATAGAGAGTGCAGAAGGATGTATAGTACACAGTGTGAATGCTACTTAATAGCCATAAATGAACAATTTATTGAATTTGCCATCACTAGTTTAGCCAGTGCCATATTTAGTAGCTAGTTATTCAGGTACACAGGTGCGATGAAACTAGGAGTGTTAAGACCTTCATTACTCAAAACTCCTTGATATTCTTTTTGATGAGTTAGGTGTTGCTACTGAAAATTCATTGCATTGATTGTTGCTGGATATTGTTCACTCCTCCTCTGCAACCCCCAACTCAACAGATATTTTCAGCATACAGAAAAATCCCACAGAAAACATTGTCCGGCTTGCTGACTTATCTTCCTAAAATCTAACGTCTTTCTTATGGCCTTGCCACACCCTTATCTCCTGCCCAAAAGACAGATGCTTCCATGGCATATGCCACTGTAGGAGTCATAGCTTCATTCGCTATCTCCTTCTGTCATCTCATTGCGGTGTGTATGACATAAGGCTGCTATATCAGGTTGTCAAATATGTGCATCATTCTTCTCCATCCAGAAGCACTACGATGCATTGAATCTGGTGATGCAAGTGGAGAATATGGAACTTCTGTGGGGGGGAGGTCATTTATGGTAGTTACAGGTGGGAGCTGGATGAAAGAGGAGCTAAATGTGATATGACTCCCATTGCGAAGCCACCTGTCTTGATTCTTACTAACATCACAATTTGGCAATGTGATTGTGGTAGGCATAGTGGCTCTTCTACAGTGTACAGCTCCTCAAGACATGAAAACAATGCAGCTGTGCTGACAGGGTGTGACTGAGCATGTTCTACAACCTGAGGATGAAACAGAATGTTGTCGGCAAGAATCGTGGTAGGAGTTACATTTCTGCATACATGAATGCCTTTTTGCGAGTGTTTTGGAAAGCAAGACCATGGGGTTTAACAGAGCATGAAATGCACTGCTGTCTAGCAGCAGGGGCAGGAAAACAAGCCTACTTGTGCAAAGAAGAGGATTACCACATGTGAGAAAACAGGGCTGATTGCAGAGGCCCCCAAACTTTTTGCCCCCATTTTCCACTTTTGGCTGGTGTTTTCCTGACTCTGATGGTGCCTTGAGTACTGCTAACCAGTCCCAGGGCCTGTGCTCTGTGTAAAATCAAGATGCAAATTAGGCTAATTATAATTGGCTAAGTTAGCCTACCTATAAGTCCCTAGTATATGGTAGGGCATGTAGGTTCAGGGACCACAGCATAGGTAGTGCACCCATAGGTGCACTGCTGAGGTGCCCACTGTCATTTTAAAAGCAGGCCTGCCTTGCTGGCTGCTTTTAAGTTAAAGTTATATGCAAATTCAACTTTGGAATTAAAAGTAGTTCCAAAGTCTTAAACTACCTCATTGGTACATGTAAGTCACCCCTAAGGTGTGCCCTATGTGCCTCTAGGGCTGGGTGCCATGTAACTATAAGCAGGGATGTTATAAAAATAGTTTTATAAGCCCTGGTGAGGTAAAAACAGCCACATTTGTTTTTCCCTCATTGTAGTAAATGGCCTTCATAGGCTAGAATGGGGTGACTTTATTTAAATTTTTAAAGTCCCCTTAAATGATGGATACCAAGAGTTTGGTATCAAGTTAATTGTTATAATAAATCCCACAACTTCCAGTTGTGGGATTTAATATAACTTGTTCAGGTAAAGAGTTTTAAACTTTACCTGAAAAGTTGCCAATTTCAGCCCTGCATTGTTTTTGCTGCTGTGCTCTGATTGGCCAGGCTGCCTTGATGAGGTGAGAAGTGGCCTGGCTTCACACAAAGGAATGTGCCTGTGGGAGGGAATCTCCCCTCAGCAGATGGTGAGGCAGGAAGGGGGGGGCTGCCAAACTGGTCTTCAAAGGCAGAGAAGGATATTTGGAGCGACCAGCAACAGCCCCACATCCTGCAACCCCAGACAACTAGGTGCCCCCTTGATTAGATTAGGAGAGGGCAGGAGAGGGGTGTGTTTATGATTTATAGCCACACCAGTGGGTGGGCTCAGCCAGATGTAACCTCCAAAAATCAGATTCAGGCCTGGTGAATGTTGCCTCCTGGGATTGCTTTTTGCCACACTTCCCAGGAAGTGGTCATCACAGGGGGAAGGAGCCTGCACCTGATTGGAGAACCAGGACCCCCCTGCTTTTCACCCAGGAGCAAGGATAAAACTGGCAGACCTGCACCCACACCTCAGATCCCCATCAGATTCCAACAAGGAAGAACCAAAGAAAAAGAAGGACTGCCCTGCTGGACCCCTGGCCTGCACCTGGAACCTGCACTCGGAAGGACTGCACCAGCTGCACACTCGGGCTTCACCACAAGAAGGACTTTGCCTGGCTTTGACTGGCTCAAGGAGGGACTCCCTGTTTGCTATAGGTGAAAAATTGCTAACCAGAGTCCAACTCCTGAAGAAATCAACCAGCTGACCACTGCCCAGTGGCCAAAAAGGAGTTTGCGCCAGGTGCATTCTGGGAGTTGTAGTCCGCACCCCAAGGACCATCTCAGAACTTCTGGACCCTTGGGGTGAGCTGTGGACCTCAAAAGAACCTTAAAAGGGCATCTGGGAGAAGCCCCAGAAGTTTGGAGAAGTTTGAAAAAAAGCTCTATAGGGGGACCGACCCGCCGTGGCAACTCTAGCCGGCTTGCCTCAACCGCGACCCGCCCTGATTTGCTGGTTCATCCCGGTAAAGAAAATCTCAGAAAAAGACACTAAGTCAGAAGGTAAAAAGTTGACCAGGACCTCCCAGCCAGCATATCCGAGGAGGGCTCCAGGGACGTCGGATCACGTTGGATCAAGATCCAGGTTTATCCCACTCGAAGGATTTTCACCTCGAAAAAACGACTAAGTCCGAAGGTAAAAATCTCCACCGAGGATTCCCGTGACGTGTATCCGAAGAAGGGCTCCAGGAGGTCGGTTTGGACTGGCAGGTTCGTCCCGCTGAAGAAAATCTTCGAAAAAGAGACTAAGGTGATCATTACAACCCTGGCGGACGGTGTTAAAGCGACGGTAAGACCGCCAACAGGCCTGCAGTAAAAATTTTGCAGTTACGACCGTGGCGGATAGCGCCAACAAAGACAGCCACTATAACACTCTGACCGCCACAGCGGTACAAACAAACAGTGCGGCGGTCACCGCCAACAGACAGGCGGGAGACAATGTACCGCCCACACTATCACAACCCACCAATCCGCCACCTTTTCTGGGGTGGATTCACCGTGGATAAAAACACGGCGGAAACAGGATTCTGAATGGAAAATGCTCACTTCTACACACCCCACGAGGAACGAGGACACCATGGACCCGGAAATCCAAATTCTCCCTGCGATAGTCTTCCTGCTGCTCTACCAGGAGCACGAACGCCGGCGGCAAAGACCACGGTGAGTACTGCACCTACGACACAGGGGTGGGGGGAGGGAAAAAAAAGGGACACACACACGCAACACCCCCACCCCCACCCTCACCCACTACTACACACACACTAATGCATATTTATACATCACAGTTACACTCCCCAACCCCCCGGAAGAATGCAAAGACAATAGAAAATGAGGGTAACCATTGTAATATATTAAAATCAAGTAGGCAAAAATATATATATACACCATGTACAAAATATATACCAAGCATAGTAACACTGGGCCCACACGGTATGGGCGGCGGTGCCCTGTTCAGCAGTGCATGAGATGGCGGTGCCCTGTTCAGCGGTTCTTGAGGCGGCGGTGCCCTGTTCAGCGGTGCTTGAGGAGGCGGTGCCCTGTTCAGCGGTGCTTGAGGCGGCGGTGCCCTGTTCAGCGGTTCTTGAGGCGGCGATGCCCTGTTCAGCGGTTCTTGAGACAGCGGTGCCCTGTTCAGCAGTGCTTCGAGAGGCGGTCTCCATTGCACTGACTCAGCTGCTGGCGGTCCTTCATGGCCCAGCAGGGCTTTTGCTGGCGGTCCTTCATGGCCCAGCGGGGCTTTTGCTGGCGGTCCTTCATGGCCCAGCGGGGCTGGTGCTGGCGGTGGCCTCCTGGGCAGCTGGGCTTGTGCTGGCGGTGGCCTCCTGGGCAGCTGGGCTTGTGTTGGCGGTGGCCTCCTGGGCAGCTGGGCTGGTGCTGGCAGTGGTCTCCTGGGCAGCTGGGCTGGTACTGGCGGTGGCCTCCTGGGCAGCTGGGCTGGTGCTGGCGGTGGCCTCCTGGGCAGCTGGGATGATGGCTGTCTTCTCCGCCGTGCTGCTCTTCCCAGACTTGCTGACTTTCTTGTGTCCCTTCCCCACCTTGGAAGGTGTCGCAGCTGACTCCACACTCCCACCTGTATCCCTGGGAGCGGCTTTGGTGGCTGGAGTCTTCCCCCTCTCCCGCCGGGCACTGGCCAACTTCTGATGCTTCACAGGTGGGGGACTGTCTGTGCTGTGGCTCTGTGCCACACTGGCTGCCCTGGTGGCCGGTGCACTCCAGATTCCGGTGACTACAGGCACCACTGGACCCGGAGATGTTGTGGCTGAGGTGCTAGTTCAGGACCTAGGAGACGGACGGGGTGGGGGAGGTGTGGGAAAGAGGTCAAGGTTGGACAGGAAATGTTTTTTGGAGACACTAGGACGGGTAGCTGGATGGGGTTTGGGAGTGGAGGAAGAGGTTGTGGTAGTAGGAGGTGTTCATTTGCTGACTTTGGGTGAATGTGCATGTGCTGGAGGCTGTCGTGAGGTAGATGGCTGTTGGGTGGGTGTGTGCCTGCGTTTGTGTATCTTGGGAGGGGGGCGTCACAGACACACTGGGAGAGGACACAGGGGACGTGTGAATGGTAATGGGGGTGGTGACTGCACGTGAGTGGGGTGTGGTGGTGGGTGTGCTGGTGATGGTAGTAGTGGCTGTAGAGGTAGTGCATGCAGGTGTGAGTGTAGCGAGACAGGGAGGGAGGAGGGAGACGAGGAGGAGGGGGACACAGTGGAGGCAGTGGATGTTGGTGCGTCTGCATGTGTGTGATGCTTGCGTGAGTGCCTGTGGGATGAGTGGTGCTTATGTTTGCCTGAGCTTCCCTTGTGTGTTGACGTGTGTGCATGCTGGTCTGTAGGTGTGCTTGGGATAGGCTAAGGTACAGGGGATTGGGTCTGGGTGGAGGAAGTTGGAGGGGGAGGATAGACACAGGGACAATGGCTGCCATCAGTGCTGAGGCCAGAGTCTGAAAAGCTCTCTGAAGGGCCGCCTGACCAGAATGAATGCCCTCCAGGAATGCATTGGTTTGTTGCAACTGCCTTTCTACACCCTGGATGGCATTCAGAATGGTAGACTGCCCAACAGTGAGGGACCTGAGGAGGTCAATGGCCTCCTCACTGAGGGTAGCAGGGGTGACTGGGGCAGGGCCTGAGGTGCCTGGGGAGAAGGTGATGCCCACCCTCCCAGGTGAGCGGGCATGGGGCGAAGGCTGAGGGGCTGCTGGGAGGGCGGTGCTGGAAGGGGAGGTGGCGGCTGTACTTGTAGATGGGGGGGCACAGATGTTGCCGCCACCACAAGGGAGCTCCCATCAGAGGACGAGTCCATGTCACTGGTCTCAGCTCCTGTCCCCGCCATGGAGCTCCCCTCGTCCTCCGTCCGACTGGTAAAGTTCGATTCCATAGTGTGGCCCTCCATTGTCGCGCCGCGTGGTACGGCGCGAGCCGAATGTTCGGCACAAGCCGGGCGTTCGGCTAGGGCCGCACAGCGCGTTTCTAAAACGCAGCACGCCCCCAGCCTTTCATGCACTTTTCGAGGCCCCAGGCATTGCATGGGGCCTCGCTCTGTCGTTTTCCACCGCCTTGCTGGGGTCTCCTGACCCCCCTTACCTGTTCTTCTTTCTTCTTTCTTGTCCTCTTTCTTTTCTTCTTTCTGGGGTCTTTTTGTTGTACTTTTTTTATGTCTTCTTCCCTTCCCAGGTTACCTTTCTCTTCCCAGCATTCATTGTTCCCTATTCTCTATGGTTTCTATTCTGTTTTGTTCTATGTACCTCTCCCTGTCTAATATGGTGTCCTTTTACTTCCTGTGGGTCACTTCCTGTCTTTTGGTATATAAGGGCTGTGTTTTCTTCATTTCCTTGCGCTGCAACACTTTCTGCTCAGATAGTGTCTTCGCTCCTGATTTCCTCGCCTTTTTGGTTCTGGATTTCATCGCTCTGTGTTTCCTGAATTTTGTTCTTTTTGATTCCTGCTTTTTGTTCTTGTTTTTCAGGAGTCCTCCTGTTTAGACGTTTTTTCCCCTTTTGTTCTAAGGGTTTTTTTCCCTCTAGCGCTATTTTCTGAAGGCCACGGTCTGTTCTTGGCGTCTCCATCACCTACAGCACCGTGGCTACCAGAAAGAGTCGCCCCTTTTTGGGCCAAAGCCGAACATCGAAGATCCACGCCACTAGATCTGCAAGTTCCAGGCGCAAGCAGCACGTGAGTCGTGACAGATTGCAGCGCCAAACCATTCCGACATCCTCAAACACCATGGATAATACAGTGGCGGCTGCTGCAGATTCTGATCAATCTCTTTTGACCACGATTCAGCAACAAGCTCAGGAATTGCAACAACTACGCAATGAAAATGCTGCGTTACGACAGGCTTTGGCTCTCCGCACTAGTGATGTTCCGACTATCTCCGCTTCTACCCTCGTTTCTCCGGCGAACCAACCAAGCTTCGTGAGTTCCTGGATGCATTAACGGTGTACTTCGCCTTCCGACCAACCCAATTCTCCCACGACAGGACCAAGGTGGGTTATCTCATCAGTGCCTTATCCGGTCCAGCCTTGGCCTGGGCAACCCCGATGGTGTCATCCAATGACCCAGTTTTGTCGGACTATTCCACCTTTGTGGGTCGCTTCAAACAAATGTTCAGTCGACCTGGATTGGAAGCCTCTGCAGAAGAAGCCTTATGCGACATTCACCAAGGCTCACAAGATGTTCTGCAATATATAACCCGTTTTCGTCAGCTAGCAGCAGAGACCACTTGGGTGGAACGTACTCTGGTAACGTTATTTCGCAGAGGACTCAAAGAAGAAATAAAGGATGAACTAGTACATTCTACCAGAGTGGAAGATCTTCGTGGCCTGATGGATCAAGCACTGTCCATCGAATATCGTCTTCAGGAACGGAGATCGGAGAAGAGAAGGAGTAGAGGGTTCTCCCAGCCAAGTACCTCACGAGCTGGTCTACAGCGTTCTGAGGAACCTCGCCCTCCTGCTAGAGACGTCGAAGGGGAACCCATGCAGGTAGATACTACCCGAGGTCCGCTCTCCGCCAGCGAGCGAGAAGACAGACGCAAGAAAGGGTTGTGCCTGTACTGTGGTTCTGCTGGTCACATAATTCGAAACTGTCCTGTACGTCCGCCCAGGCCATCGGGAAACGCCACTTCCCGTCCTCTGTAAGAAGGGAGGGGACGGGATCTACAGCTATACCTTCCATCAGCTCCTTTAATGACAATACAACCTCCTTGTTCATTTTTCATGTCTTGTTGCAACTTCCTGACGGTCGTCAAGAAGAGACTATGGCATTACTAGATTGTGGTGCTAGTGGAATATACATGGACCAGACGTGGGCTGCTACTCACCAAGTTCCTACACAATCTAAAGAAGTTCCCGAACAGGTGCACACCGTGGATGGATCCTTATTATCCTCTGGTCCAGTGGACACCACTACCCTGATGTTAAGTTTACAGATCGGAAACCATCAAGAACACATCTCTTTTGATCTTATCACGTCCCCCAACCATACCATTATTCTTGGAATTCCGTGGTTCATCAGACATAATCCATATGTGAACTGGGTAACCCGGACAGTTTCCTTGTCTTCGAAATTTTGTCATGAAAACTGTTTTGCTTCCGACAAGTATTGGTCACCGAAAAGATCAATAGTCACTGAAAGTATTACTGGTTCTTCCATTAATACAGTCCAAGGAGTCCCTGAACACTATTTGGAGTTTCAAGATGTGTTCCAAAAACCATCCAAACCTGTGTTACCTCCACATCGAGACTACGATTGTGCTATTCCCTTAGAACCTGGCACAATCGTTCCTTTTGGGAGGATGTATTCCCTCACGGAACCTGAAAAAGAAGTTCTAAAAGAGTATCTGGATGACAATGTCCAGAGTGGTCTTATAGTTCCCTCATCTTCTCCGGCCGGGGCTCCTTTTTTTTTTGTACCCAAGAAGACAAAGGATCTTCGTCCTTGCCTGGACTTTCGAGGTCTGAATAAGATAACCATTAAAGACCGTTATCCTTTGCCTCTCATCAGGGACATTCTAGAAGCAGTTAGAGGGGCTCAACGTTTTACTAAACTTGATCTGCGAGGAGCCTATCACCTTTTACGCATAAAAGAAGGAGATGAGTGGAAGACAGCTTTCAGGACCCCATTTGGTCACTTTGAATACAGAGTTATGCCGTTTGGTCTCACTAATGCCCCCGCAATCTTCCAGAGATTTATGGATTCGGTGTTTTCTGACCTTCTGAACCAGACAGTGGTCATTTACCTAGATGATATTCTGATTTATTCCAGAGATCCTGAACTCCATTCGTCCCATGTGAAACAAGTCCTTCAAAGACTCCGGGCACATCAACTATTTTGCAAACCAGAAAAATGTGAGTTCGACAAGACGGAGGTAAAATACCTGGGTTATCATTTAAGTTCCACCGGCATAGCTATGGACCAAGAAAAAGTACAAGCGATTCTAGACTGGCCTTCTCCTTCTTCTATTAAAGAAGCACAATGTTTTTTAGGATTAGCAAACTTTTATCGGCAGTTTATATTGGACTTTGCAAAACAAACTAGCCACATAACACATACCTTAAAGAAGGAGAATTTAACGAAAGGGTTTATCTGGACTGAGGCGGCTGAAACAGCCTTTCAAGGTTTAAAGAGAGCTTTCACACAAGCTCCCATCTTACGGCATCCAGATACCAACAAACAATTTATTGTTGTCACCGACGCTTCTGAAAGAGCCATCGGAGCTGTCTTACTCCAACAACAAGAGGATGATGGTCTTGAACATCCTGTTTTCTATTTGTCTCATATCCTCTCTACAGCAGAACAACATTACTCTGTACTTGAACGGGAATTATTGGCTTTGAAAACAGCCTGCCTAGAGTGGAGACAGTTTCTGATGGGTTCCAAAGAGCCTTTTGAGGTTAGAACAGACCACCGTAACCTACAATGTTTACGAAATTTTGTGTGCCAGAATAGTCGCCAGGCTCGTTGGGCCTTTTTCTTCAGTCAGTATGATTTTTACGTCACCTATATTCCTGGATCTCAAAACATTCTGGCTGATGCTCTGTCTCGTCGTTATCCAGATTGTACTCCTTCCCCATCTCAGTATCTACTGGAACCTAGTAAGATCATTGGAGTGGCTCAATCTTTTCTGGAGGAAGTACAACTGGAATACACCAAACTATCGGACCACGAAGTATAGAACCTAAGACCTTTGTTGAATAAGAGACAAGGATTCCATTATTATCAGAACTTGATATTCCTCCCTACTGACAGAGTGAAAGAAAAAGCATTACAAATGTGCCATGATTCACCGGTGGCTGGTCATAGAGGCATCAAGGCCACACAAGAACTTCTCTCACGGTTTTTCTGGTGGCCTACCTGGAAGCAGGATGTTGAAAGATATGTTCAGGCTTGTCCTATTTGTGCTCAAGTCAAGATTCCCCGTACCAGACCTGCAGGATTGCTACAGCCCTTGCCTGTTCCGCCAGCTCCATGGCACACCATCTCTACCGATTTCATGTGTTCGCTCCCACCTTCAGCAGGAAACCGGGTTATCATGGTCACTGTGGATTCCTTTACTAAGATGGCTCATTTCACTGCCCTAAAAAGGCTGCCTACATCTCAAGAACTAAGCCAGATATTTATTGATCATATCTTCCGCCTTCATGGACTTCCACATACCATTATATCTGATAGAGAACCCCAGTACATTTCCTGGTTTTGGAGGTATTTCTGTAAGACACTCAATATCAACAGAGCCCTGTCATCGGGGTTCCATCCACAGACCAATGGACAGACCGTGCGTCTGTACCAAGGACTAGAGCAATACCTTCGCTGTTTTTGCAATTCAACCCAAAGCAACTGGAACACTTATCTCCCTATTGCTGAATTTTCCTACAATAATACTGTCCACAGTGCTTCCAAGGTCACTCCTTTTTTCTGCTCTTATGGTTTTCATCCTACCTCCTTTCCTACTTCTCCTCCATCCACCTCTCCTTTGCCCGCTATTACTCACCTCTCCAAACGACTTTTACAGATCCATAGACTAATTCGATCCAATCTGTTACAAACCAAAAGATATATGAAGAAGGCTGCAGACAAGAAACGTGGAACCACTCCAGACTATCACCCGCAAGATAAAGTCTGGCTCTCATCCAAATTCCTACCCTCACGTCTTTCTCTGAACAAGTTCATACCTCGTTACTATGGACCTTTCCGTATTCTTCAGCTGATCAATCCTGTCACTGTCCGTCTTCGCTTACCTCATACTTGGAAGATTCATCCCGTCTTTCATGTTTCCCAGCTCAAACCTTACGTACCTGACCCTTTCCCTCGTCAGTTTCCTTGTCCTCCTCCTGTGTTGGTGAATGATGTTCCTGAATATGAGGTACAGGAAATCTGTGACTCTCGTCTATTTCACAGACGGCTTCAATATCTGATTCATTGGAAGGGTTATCCTCTCAGTGAATGCTCTTGGGAAGATGCATCTTCTGTTCACGCTCCTCTCCTGATTCAACACTTTCACCGTTTATTTCCTCTCAAACCTGGACCTTCGGGAGGGGGACCTACTGTCGCGCCGCGTGGTGCGGCGCGAGCCGAATGTTCGGCACAAGCCGGGCGTTCGGCTGGGGCCGCACAGCGCGTTTCTAAAACGCGGCGCGCCCCCAGCCTTTCATGCACTTTTCGAGGCCCCAGGCATTGCATGGGGCCTCGCTCTGTCGTTTTCCACCGCCTTGCTGGGGTCTCCTGACCCCCCTTACCTGTTCTTCTTTCTTCTTTCTTGTCCTCTTTCTTTTCTTCTTTCTGGGGTCTTTTTGTTGTACTTTTTTTATGTCTTCTTCCCTTCCCAGGTTACCTTTCTCTTCCCAGCATTCATTGTTCCCTATTCTCTATGGTTTCTATTCTGTTTTGTTCTATGTACCTCTCCCTGTCTAATATGGTGTCCTTTTACTTCCTGTGGGTCACTTCCTGTCTTTTGGTATATAAGGGCTGTGTTTTCTTCATTTCCTTGCGCTGCAACACTTTCTGCTCAGATAGTGTCTTCGCTCCTGATTTCCTCGCCTTTTTGGTTCTGGATTTCATCGCTCTGTGTTTCCTGAATTTTGTTCTTTTTGATTCCTGCTTTTTGTTCTTGTTTTTCAGGAGTCCTCCTGTTTAGAGGTTTTTTCCCCTTTTGTTCTAAGGGTTTTTTTCCCTCTGGCGCTATTTTCTGAAGGCCACGGTCTGTTCTTGGCGTCTCCATCACCTACAGCACCGTGGCTACCAGAAAGAGTCGCCCCTTTTTGGGCCAAAGCCGAACATCGAAGATCCACACCACTAGATCTGCAAGTTCCAGGCGCAAGCAGCACGTGAGTCGTGACATCCATGGCCATTTGGGATGCAGCCCCCTTGTGCTCCGGTGCCACTGCTCCTCAGCCAGATAATGCTAATGCACACAAGAACAGGGAGACCACAAAAAGGGGGTTAAGACAGAAGAAAGACATGTTGAGTGCATGCATTACCGCTACCGTTGGTGGACACGACAGACACAGAAGCCCCCTGCACTATGCCGCGCTATTGGGCTCCACTGTTCAATTCCTGGGAAATGGCCTACTAGGCTATGGACGACATCTGCACAAATGGATGACACAGGGGCATGACTAGGTGCAGTTGGCACTCTACAGAGGTGCGGTGGGGTGCCACATGGCCTGCATTATGGAGGGACCTTGCCTACGGAACTCGCCCTGGCCTAGGGAAACTCACAGCCCACCTCCCCCACCCAGACACCTCTACTGCACGCAAAATCAGCAGAATGCGAGTGTACTCACCCCCTTGTGGCTGCTGTGATGACCTCAATCGCCCATCCAACTCCGGGTACGCCACCGCCAGGATCCTGAAAATCAAGGGGGTCATGGTGCGACGGGCATCCCTCCCACGTTGGGAGGCCATCCCCAGCTGAGCCTCCGCCGTCTTCTTGCTCCAGCGGCGAATGTCGTCCCATCGTTTCCAGCAGTGGATGCTCCGTCTGTGGTAGACCCCCAGGGTCCGGACGTCCTTGGCGATGGCACGCCAAATATGTTTTTTCTGGTGGGCGCTGACCTACATGATTTGTACAGGGGGAAGAGAAAGTTATCACCAACTGCACCATCAAAGTGATTGGCCCCCATCCCTATCCTTGCCATGTGGCACATGCACTCACCAACGTTTCATGCACGCCGCACTCTCCCCCCTTCCGTCTTACATCCACCCCTCTCCACACAGGCATAGCCCATACAGCATGCTCCCAGTGTATTTACCTGTTTGTCTGGAGGACCGTAGAGTAGCGAGTACTTGGGTAGGACCCCGTCCACAAGTTTCTCCAACTCCTCCTATGTGAAGGCAGGGGCCCTTTCCCCAGACACTCGAGCCATTGTCTCTTCCAGACCGAGGTCACAACAGCACTTGCAGTGTAGGTCCTCTCCTGTCGAAGATCAGGTATTGAGTGATTGAACAGATAGAAAATGGTGGTGACGTCCGCAGCGGTGCGTACCGTCACCGCCGGTGTACATCGTCATTGGCTCCTGGGACCCGTAGGGTCCAATGTTAACCAATGCAGCATTGCGCCGCTGTCTTCGACCGCCTACCGCGAAGGTGCACAACGCCAGCGCAGTTACCTCACATCCCATTGTCCCACTTTACAGGTCAGGCAGCCACCATTTCAGGGACCCACATGCCTACAATTTCAACTGCGTCACACATACCTAGGCCTAGACTCAACACACATACAGGCCACTTTTTAGATTATGAATGGTGTTCTGTGTAAGCTGTGGGTACGTACTTCAGAGTTGTTTGACTCTGTGCTCGCTGTTGTCCTTCATAGGCACCGTCTGCTGGGACATGTGAGGAGATGGCGGCATCCTCCGGTGTACTGACCGTTGGTGGACCTGTCGACAATGGAGGAAAGACATGTGATAATCACATACAGGCTTGACCGTGCCACAATCCAGGAACTGTGTACCCAGTTGGAGCCAGACCTGATGTCAGCTATCTGCCATCCCACAGGAATCCCCCTTCAAGTGCAGGTGCTGTCAGTGCTCCATTTCCTTGCAAGTGGGTCATTTCAAACAACAGTGGCCATAGCATCATGGATGTCCCAGCCTATGTTTTCCAACGTGTTGTCCAGAGTGTTGTCTGCCCTGCTGAAACACATGCGGAGCTACATCGTTTTCCCTCAGGTGGAGGATTTGCCTACAGTGAAAGGTGATTTCTATGCCCTGGGACATATCCCCAACACCATAGGTGCCATTGATGGGACACATGTGGCTTTGGTACCCCCCCACAGGAGTGAACAGGTGTACAGAAACCGGAAGAGTTATCATTCGATGAATGTACAGATGGTATGTTTGGCAGACCAGTACATCTCCCATGTGAATGCCATGTTCCCTGGCTCAGTGCATGACGCCTACATCCTGCGGAATAGCAGCATCCCTTATGTGATGGGTCAACTCCAGAGGCACCGGGTGTGGCTATTAGGTGAGCACCTGGAAGCTAGTCAGTGGGAATGGTTGTGTGGGTCTGGGGATATCCCTCCAGGTTAGTGTGTGTCTAACAGTTGTCCTTCACCATTTGCAGGTGACTCTGGTTACCCCAACCTGTCATGGCTACTGACCCCAGTGAGGAATCCCAGGACAAGGGCAGAGGAACGCTACAATGAGGCCCATGGGCGAAGTAGGAGGGTGATCGAGCGGACCTTCGGCCTCCTGAAGGCCAGGTTCAGGTGCCTCCATATGACAGGTGGATCCCTATTCTACTCACCAAAGAAGGTGTGCCAGATCATCGTGGCCTGCTGTATGCTTCACAACTTGGCTTTGCGACAACAGGTGCCTTTTCTGCAGGAGGATGGTCTAGATGGCAGTGTTGTGGCAGCTGTGGAGCCTGTGGACAGTGAAGACGAGGAAGCAGAGGAAGAAGCCCTAGACAACAGGGACTCAGTGATCCAGCAATATTTCCAGTGACACACAGGTAAGAATACAGACCTGCCTATTACATGTACTTAAACACTACTGCCTCTCTACTGTCTGTCGTTTTCTCCCAGTGTATGGTCACTGAGTTGTCACTTTCCCTTACGATTTTACAGATGTGGGTCCCACTGTGTGACATCTGCTTTGATTCCTCATGGACTAGAGCTGTGTGACATAGGTATGTTGACATTACCAATGAAAAAGCTTTTTGCCACAGTTATTGCAAATACAGTATTCCAAAATCACAGACAGACTCCAGATTGTTTTGTGTTTTATGGGTGTTTATTTAAGTGCTCAATATTGAAGGGGGTTGTAAAATGGTGAGGGGTGATGGCGGAGGAATGTCCATGGCAGGGTCCAGTCTATTAGTCTCACAGGTGCATTGCCCATATGGGCATAGGAAGTTGAGCTGGGGCAATTTAAGGATGGACAGGGTGACAAAGTGGGACAGTAGGATGACAATCAGGGTGGTCTAATTTCTTGGCGGGGCTCTTGGCATCGTTCTCTGTCTTTGTCCTGGATCTCAGGGACCGTTTGCGAGGTGGTTCTCCCTCTGCAGGGGTTGGGGTGCTGGTGTGGTGGTCCTGTGGTGGTGCCTCCTGTCCACTAGCGCCGGCGGAGGTGGTGGGCAGTTCATCATCCAGGCTAGTGTCAGAGGCCCCTTGTAGTGTCCCTCCTGGTGCTGAGTACTTCCTTCAGCACCCCTACGATGGTGCCAAGGGTGGAACTGATGGTTCTGAGTTCCTCCCTGAAGCCCATATACTGCTCCTCCTGCAGGCGCTGGCTCTCCTGAAACTTGGCCAGTACCGTTGCCATCGTCTCCTGGGAGTGGTGGTAGGCTCCCATGATGGATGAGAGGGCCTCATGGAGAGGGGGTCCCTGGGCCTGTTCGCCCCCTGTCGCACAGCAGCCCTCCCAGTTCCCCTGTGTTCCTGGGCCTCCGTCTCCTGGACCGTGTGCCCACTACCACTGCCCCCAGGTCCCTGTTGTTGTTGGGATGGTGGGTTAGCCTGGGTTCCCTGTAGTGGTGGACACACAGCTGATTGACGTGTCCTGGGGACAGAGGTATGGGCCCACTGAGTGGGTGCTGTGCTGGTGTTTCAAGAGGGGGGAAGCTCTGTGGTGGCCTGTGACTGGGTGAGGGGAACAGACTGTCCACAGGTCCCCGATGGGCCGGGCTGGTCATCTAGATCCAGTTGGACAGAGCTGCTGTCATCACTGTGGGCCTCTTCTGTTGGTGGTGTGGACATGTGTGGACCCTCCTGTCCTCTGACGTGGGGTACGGGTCCTGCAGGGTATAAAAGGATGTTTATTACATCTGTGTGTGCCATGATGTGCAATAGGTGGGTGACCGTGTACCCCAGTGCTTGCATTCCTGTGTGGGACCTTGTGCGATGATGGTTTAGGGGGGTGTATGGGTATGTGCAGTGGGCATGCTTTAGTGATGGGTGTCCATGCTTTGTTGTTGCATGCAGGGCTTGGTGTTAGGATGTGTGGTTTGTGATTTTGGGACATTTGTGAGGAGTTAGAGTGATGGGGGTGAGGGTGGGGGTATGTGCTGGCATGCAGGTAGGGTGGGAGATTTAATAGTTAAGATTCGACTTACCAGAGTCCATTCCTCCACCTACTCCTGCGAGGCCCTCAGGATGCAGAATCGCCAAGACCTTCTCCTCCCATGTTGTTAGTTGTGGGGGAGGAGGTCGGGGTCCGCCGCCAGTCCGCAGAACCGCCAGGTGGTATCTTGAGACCACGGAAAGCACCATCCCCCGTAGGTCGTTCTACCTCTTCCTGATGTCCTTCCGATTTCTTGGGTGCTGTCCCACTGCGTTGAAAATGTCCACTATTCTGCGCAATAGCTCCATCTTCCTTGCAATAGAGGTGTGCTGCACCTGTGATCCGAATAGCTGTGGCTCTATCCGGACGATTTCCTCCACCATGACCCTGAGCTCCTCCTCCGAGATCCTGGGGTGTCTTTGCTGTGCCATGGCGTGGTGTAGGTGGTGTGTGGGGTGGTGTATGGGGTGATAAGTGTGCTGATATGTAGTGATGTGTAGTGTGAGGTGCGTAGAAGTTATGTGGGTGATGGTGTTGGGTGCCTGTGAATGCTAGTATTGTTGATGGTGGTGTCTCTCTCTGGCTTTCTCTCAGTAATTGTGGTCGTAGGGGTTTGTGGGTGATGTGGGTATGTGTTTTATATTGTATTGGGTGTGTGGGAGTGGTGTGTGTATGTGTATCAGGTGTGTGTATTTCGAATTGTCCAATGTGGTAGTGTTTTGTAAGAGTGTGTGTATTTTGAGCGCAGCGGTGTGTACTGCCAATGGAATACCGCGGTTGAAAGACCGCCTCGTGGATTCGTGGGTCGTGATAGTGTGGGCGTATTTTTGTTGGTGTGACGGTGGAGGATTTGTTTTCGCCAGTTTATCACTGACCTTTGGTGTGGCGGACTTGTGTGGGTGTCTGAAACAAAACCGACACCGTCACGCCAACAAAAATACACCCACACCATCACGACACATGAATCCACGCGGCGGTCTTTCAACCGCGGTATTCCATTGGTGGTACACACCGCTGCGTTCAAAATACACACACTCTTAAAAAACACAGCCACACTGGACAATTTGAAATACACACACCTGATACACATACACACACCACTCCCACACACCCAATACAATATAAAACACACACCCACATCACCCACAAACCCCTACGACCAAAAATCATGAACGAAGGCCAGAGAGAGACACCACCATCAACAATACTAGAATCCACAGGCACACAACACCATCACCCACACAACTTCCACGCAGCTCACACAACACACCACTACATATCACCACACTTATCACCACATACACCACCCCACACATCACCTACACCACCCCATGGCACGCCATAGACAGCCCCGGTTCTCGGAGGAGGAGCTCAGGGTCATGGTGGAGGAAATCGTCCGGGTAGAGCCACAGCTATTTGGATCACAGGAGCAGCATACCTCAATTGCAAGGAAGATGGAGCTATGGCAAAGAATAGTGGACAGGGTCAACGCAGTGGGACAACACCCAAGAAATCGGGAGGACATCAGGAAAAGGTGGAATGACCTACGGGGCAAGGTGCATTCCGTGGTCTCAAGACGGCCAGGCGGTTCAGCGGACAGGCGGCGGACCCCCACCTCCTCACCCACAACTAACAACCTGGGAGGAGCAGGTCTTGGCGATTCTGCATCCTGAGGGCCTCGCAGGAGTTGGTGGAGGAATGGACTCTGGTAAGTCAAATCTTAACTATTACATCCCCCACCCTACCTGCATGCTATTACATACCCCCACCCTCGCCCTCACCTCTATCACTCCAACTCCTCACAAATGTACCAATATCACAAACCACACATCCCAACACCAAGCCCTGCATGCAACAACAAAGCATGGACACCCATCACTAAAGCATGCCCACTGCACATACCGATACACCCCCCTAAACCATCATCACACAAGCTCACACACAGGAATGCCAGCACTGGGGTACACGGTCACCCACCCATTGCACACCATGACACACACAGATGCAATAATCATGCCTTTCCACCCCTGCAGGACCACTACCCAACGTCACCACACAGGAGGGTCCAGACATGTCCACTCCACCCACAGAAGAGGCCCACAGTGATGACAGCACCTCTGTCCAACTGGATCTAGATGACCAGCCCGGACCATCGTGGGCCTCGGGACAGTCGGTTCCCCTCACACAGGCACAGGCCACCACAGATCTTCCCCCCCCCCTGGAAACACCAGCACAGCACCCACCCAGCGGGCCCATACCTCTGTCCCCAGGACACGTCAACCAGCTGTGTGTCCACCACTACAGGGAACCCAGGATAACCAACCACCCCAACAACAACAGGGACCTGGGGGCAGTGACAGTGGGCACACGGTCCAGGGGACGGAGGCCCAGGAACACAGGGGAACTGGGAGGGCTGCCGTGCGACGGGGGCGGACAGGCCAAGGGAACCCACTCTCCACAAGGCCCTCTCCTCCATCATGGGAGCATACCACCACTCCCAGGAGACGATGGCAACGGTACTGGCCAAGTTTCAGGAGACCCAGCGCATACAGGAGGAACAGTATATGGGCTCCAGGGAGGAACTCAGAACCATCAGCTCCACCCTGGGCACCATCGTAGGGGTGCTGAAGGAAGTACTCAACACCAGGAGGGACACTGTGGCACTACAAGGGGCCCCTGACACTAGCATGGATGATGAACTGCCCACCACCTCCGCCGGTGCTAGAGGACAGGACGCCCCGCCACAGGACCACCACACCAGCACCCCACCCCCTGCAGACGGAGAACCACCCTGCAAACAGTCCCTGAGATCCAGGAAGAAGACAGAGCACAATGCCAAGACCCCCACCAAGAAATGAGACCACCCTGATTGTCATTCCACTGTCCCACTTTGTCACCCTGTCCATTATTAAACTGCCCCAGCTCCACTTCCTATGCCCATATGGGCAATGCACCTGTGAGACTAATAGACTGGACTCTGCCATGGACACTCCTCCACCATCACACCTCACCATTTAACTTCCCCCTCCAATATTTTGCATTTAAATAAACACAACTAAAGCATAAAAAGATCTGGAGTCTGTCTTTGATTTTGAAATAGTTCATTTGCAATTACAGTGATAAAATGTTCTTGAAATAGTAATGTCAACATACCTATGTCACACAGCTCTAGTCCATGAGGAATCTAAGCAGATGACACACGTTGGGACCCACATCTGTGAAACCGTAAGGGAAAGTGACAACTCAGTGACCATACACTGGGTGAAAACGACAGACAGGATAGAGTTAGTAGTGTAAAAGTACATGTAGTAGGCAGGAATGTATTCTCACCTGTGTTTCACTGGAAATATTGCTGGATCACTGAGTCCCTGTTCTGCATGTCTTCTTCCTCTGCTTCATCCTCATCACTGTCCACAGGCTCCACAGCTGCCACAACACCGCCATCTGGACCATCCTCCTGCAGAAAAGGCACCTGTCGTCGCAAAGCCAAGTTGTGAAGCATACAGCAGGCCACGATGATCTGGCACACCTTCTTTGGTGAATAGAATAGGGATCCACCTGTCATATGCAGGCACTTGAACCTGTCCTTCAGGAGGCCGAAGGTCCGCTAGATCACCCTCCTAGTTCGCCCATGGGCCTCATTGTAGCGTTCCTCTGCCCTGGTCTTGGGATTCCTCACTGTGGTCAGTAGCCATGACAGGCTGGGGTAACCAGAGTCACCTGCAAATGGCGTGGGACAACTGTTAGACACACACTAACCTGTAGGGATAACCCCAGACAACCATTCCCACTGTCTTGCTTCCAGGGGCTCACCTAATAGCCACACACAGTGCCTCTGGAGTTGACCCATCACATAAGGGATGCTGCTATTCCGCAGGATGTAGGCGTCATGCACTGAGCCAGGGAAAATGGCATTCACATGGGAGATGTACTGGTCTGCCAAACGTACCATCTGTACATTCATGGAATGATAACTCTTCCGGTTTCTGTACACCTGTTCACTCCTGTGGGGGGGGAACCAAAGCCACATGGGTCACGTCAATGGCACCTATGATGTGGGGATATGTCCAAGGGCATAAAAGTCACCATTCACTGTAGGCAAATCCTCCACATGAGGGAAAACAATGTAGCTCCGCATGTGTTTCAGCAGGGCAGACAACACTCTGGACAACACGTTGGAAAACATAGGCTGGGACATCCCTGATGCCAAGGCCAGAGCTGTTTGAAAAGACCCACTTGCAAGGAAATGGAGCACTGATAGCAACTGCACTTGAGGGGGGATTCCTGTGGGATGGCGGATTACTGACATCAGGTCAGGCTCCAACTGGTTACACAGTTCCTGGATTGTGAGACGGTCAAACCTGTAGATGATTATCAAATGTCCTTCCTCCATTGTCGACAGGTCCACCAGCTGTCGGTACACCGGAGGATTCCGTCCATCTCCTCACATGTCCCAGCGGACGGTGCCTATGAAGGACAACAGCGAGCACAGAGTCATACAACTCAGAGGTACGTACCCACAGTTTACCCAGAACACCAACCATACACAAAATGTGGCCTGTATGTGTGTTGAGACTAGGCCTAGGCATGTGTGACGCAGTTGGAAATGAGGCCATGTGGGCCCCTGAAATGGCGGCTGCCTAAACTCTAAAGTAGGACAATGGGATGTGAGGTAACTGCGCTGGCGTTGTACACCGTCGTGGTAGGCGGTCGGAGACCGCGGCGCAATGCTGCATTGGTTAACATTGGACCCTATGGGTCCCAGGAGCCAATGACGATGTACGCCGGCGGTGATGGTACGCACCGCCGCGGACGTGACTGCCATTTTCTATCTGTTTAATCACTCGATACCTGATCTTCGACAGGAGAGGACCTACACTGCAAGTGCTGCTGTGACCTCGGTCTGGAACAGACAATGGCTCGTGCATCTGGGGAAAGGGCCCCTGCCTTCACATCGGAGGAGTTGGAGAAGCTCGTCGATGGGGTCCTCCCCCAGTACACGCTACTCTACGGTCCTCCAGACAAACAGGTAAGTACACAGGGAGCATTTTGTATGGGCTATGCCTTTGTGGAGAGGGCTGGATGTAAGAAGGAAGGGGGCAGAGTTCTGCGTGCATGAAAGACGGTGGGTGCATGTGCCACATGGCAAGGGTAGGGATGTGGGCCACTCACTTTGACGGTGCAGTTGGTAATGACTTCTCTTCTTCCCCTGTACATTTCATGTAGGTCAGCGCCCACCAGAAGAAAGATATTTGGCGTGCCATTGCCAAGGACGTCCGGACCCTGGGGGTCTACCACAGACGGAGCACCCACTGCCGGAAAAGATGGGAGGACATTCGCCGCTGGAGCAAGAAGACGGCGGAGGCTCAGCTGGGGATGGCCTCCCAACGTGGAAGGGGTGCCCGTCGAACCATAACCCCCCCTGATGTTCAGGATCCTGGCGGTGGCCTACCCAGAGTTGGATGGGCGCTTGAGGGCATCACAGCAGACACAAGGGGGTGAGTACACTCTCATTCAGCTGACTTTGCGCGCAGTGGAGTTATCTGGGTGGGGGAGGAGGGCTGTGGGTTTCCCTAGGCCAGGGCGAGTTCCTAGGCTAAGCCCCTCCGTAAGGCATGGCCCTGTGGCCCCCCCACCCCACCTCTGTAGAGTGCCAAGTACAGCTATTCATGCCCCTGTGTCATCTATGTGTGCAGATGTCGTCCATAGCCTTGTAGGCCATTTCCCAGGAATTGCACTGTAGGGCCCAAGAGCGTGGCATAGTGCAGGGGGATTCTGTGTCTGTCTTGTCCGCCAACGGTAGCGGTAATCCATGCACTCAACATGTCTTTATTCTGTCCCCCCCCCCCTTTTTGTGGTCTCCCTGTTCTTGTGTGCATTAGCATCATCAGGCGGAGGAGCAGTGGCACCGGAGCACGAAGGAGCTGTATCCCACATGTTCATGGAGGGCCACACTACGGACTCAGAATTCACCAGAAGGACGGAGGGTGACGGGAGCTCCACGGCAGGGACAGGAGCGGACACCAGCGACACGGACTCTTCCTCTGATGGGAGCTCCCTTGTGGTGGCGGCAACATCTGTGCCCCCGCATCTACAGGTACAGCCGCCACCCCCGTACCAGCACCGCCCTCCCTGCAGCCCCTCAGCCTTCGCCCCGTGCCAGCTCACCCAGGAGGGTGGGCATCACCTTTGCCCCAGGCATCTCAGGCCCTGCCCCAGTCACCCCTGCTGCCCTCAGTGAGGAGGCCATCGACCTCCTCAGGTCACTCACTGTTGGGCAGTATACCATGTTGAATGCCATCCAGGGTGTAGAATGGCAGTTGCAACAAAATAATGCATACCTAAAGGGCATTCATTCTGGTCAGGCGGCCCTTCACCGAGTCTTTCAAACTCTGGCCTCAGCACTGATGGCAGCCATTGTCCCTGTGTCTAGCCTCCCCCATCCAACTTCCTCAACCCAGACCCAATCCCCTGTACTTCTGCCTATCCCAAGCACACCATCAGACCAGCCTGCACACTTCTCACCACACAAGGGAAGCTCAGGCAAACATGAGCACCACACATCCCACAGGCACTCACGCAAGCATCACACACACGCAGACACACCAACATCCACTGCCTCCACTGTGTCCCCCTCCTCGTCGTCTCCCTCCTCCCTCCCAGTATCATCTACACACACACCTGCATGCACTACCTCTACAGCCACTACGTCCCTCACCAGCACACCCACCAGCACACCCCGCTCACGTGCAGCCACCACCTCCACTACCATTCACACGTCCCCTGTGTCCTCTCCCAGTGTGTCTGTGATGCCCCCTCCCAAGATACACAAACGCAGGCACACACCCACCCAACAGCCATCCACCTCACGACAGCCTCCAGCGCATGCACCTGCACCCAAAGTCACCAAACGTACACCTCCTACTACCAACACATCTTCCTCCACTCCCAAACCCCCTCCAGCTACCCGTCCCAGTGTGTCCAAAAAACGTTTCCTGTCCAGCCTTGACCTTTTTCCCACACCTCCCCCCCGTCCATCTCATAGGTCCCGAACTAGCACCTCAGCCACAACAGCTCCGGGACCAGTGGTGCCTGTAGTCACAGGTATGTGGAGTGCACCGGCCACCAGACAGCCACTGTGGCACGGAGCCACAGCACAGCCAGTCCCCCCCTGTGAAGCATCAGAAGTTGGCCAGTGCCCGGCGGGAGAGGGGGAAGACTCCAGCCACCCAAGCCGCTCCCAGGGGTCCTGGTGGGAGTGTGGACTCAGCTGTGACACCTCCCAAGGTGGGGAAGGGCCACAAGAAACCCGGCAAGTCTGGGAAGAGCAGCACGGCGGAGAAGACCGCCATCATCCCCGCTGCCCAGGAGGCCACCGCCAGCCCCAGCCCAGCTGCCCAGGAGGCCACCGCCAGCCCAGCTGCCCAGGAGGCCACAGCCAGACCCAGCCCAGCTGCCCAGGAGGGCCCCGCCAGCCACAGCCCAAATGCCCAGGAGGCCACCGCCAGCCCCAGCCCAGCTGCCCAGGAGGGCCCCGCCAGCCACAGCCCAGCTGCCCAGTAGGGCCCCGCTAGCCACAGCCCAGGTGCCCAGGAGGGCCACCGCCAGCCCCATCCCTGCTGCCCAGGAGCCCACAGCCAGCCCAGCTGCCCAGGAGGCCACCGCCAGCCCCAGCCCAGCTGCCCAGGAGGCCACTGCCAGCCCCAGCCCAGCTGCCCAGGAGGGCCCCGCCGGCCACAGCCCAGCTGCCCAGGAGGGCCCCGCCAGCCACAGCCCAGCTGGGCCATGAAGGACCGCCAGCACAAGACCCGCTGGGCCATGAAGGACCGCCAACTCAAGCACCGCTGGACCATGAAGGACCGCCAGCACAAGACCCTCTGGGCCATGAAGGACCGCCAACTCAAGCACCGCTGGGCCATGAAGGACCGCCAACTTAAGCCCCGCTGGGCCATGAAGGACCGCCAACTCAAGCACCGCTGAACAGGGAAAGCACCGCTGAACAGGGCACCACCAAATCAAGCACCGCTGAACAGGGCACCGCCAACTCATGCACCGCTGAAGAGGGCAAGCACCGCTGAACAGGGCACCGCCAAATCAAGCACCGTTGAACAGGGCACTGCCAAATCAAGCCCCGCTGAACAGGGCACCGCCAAATCAAGCACCGCTGAACAGGGCACCGCCAACTCAAGCACCGCTGAACAGGGCAAGCACCGCTGAACAGGGCACCGCCAAACCAAGCACCGCTAGCCCATGAGCGGCAGGGGCACTGACGCAACTGGGACCGTCATGGGGTGAGTGATGCACTCTGGGCACCAGTCCCCCTCCAGAACCAGTGGAGACCTGCATCCACTATCTCTGTCCTTCAAAGATTGAAGCACTCTGGGCACCAGTCCCCCTCCAGAACTAGTGGAGACATGCATCCACTACCTCTGTCCTTCACAGGATGAAGCACTCTGGGCACCAAGCCCGCTCCAGAACCAGTGGAGACATGCATCCACTACCTCTTTCCTTCACAGGATGAAGCACTCTGGGCACCAGTCCCCCTCCAGAACCAGTGGAGACATGCATCCACTCCCTCTGTCCTTCACAGGATGAAGCACTCTGGGCACCAAGCCCCCTCCAGAACCAGTGGAGACTGTTATCCACTTGTGAGACTGTGGCTTTGCCCTCCCCAGGATAAAGCAGTGGGCAAACCACCCACTGTAGAGACTTGAGAGACTGTGGCTTTGCACTCCCCAGGATAATGCAGTGGGCAAACCACCCACTGTTAAGACTTGAGAGACTGTGCCTTTGCACTCCCCAGGATAATGCAGTGGGCAAACCACCCACTGGAGAGACTTGAGAGACTGTGGCTTTGCACTCCCCAGGATAATGCAGTGGGCAAACCACCCACTGGTGAGACTTGAGAGAATGTGGCTTTGCACTCCCCAGGATAATGCAGTGGGCAAACCACCCACTGGAGAGACTTGAGAGACTGTGGCATTGCACTCCCCAGGATACATCAATGGGCATGGAGCCCCCTCGTGGATCTGGCGTCGTGCACTCATCCGGCTGAGGTGCCCCCCCTTCCCTTCCCCCTTAGGTGCCTGTTGTATTTCTATCTGATGCCCCTGCAGTGTTCTCTCTCTTTTGATCTGGTATCGAGTGTGGGCCTCGCCCATGCATTTTGGGCCCAGTGGTCCACGGACTATGAATGGTGCAATACCTGGACTACTATTCTTGGTGTATATTTTGTTAATAGTATTTTTGCGTACTGCATTTTAATATATTACAATGGTTACACGCATTTCCTTTTGTCTTTGCATTCTTCTGGGGGGTTGGGGGGTGTAACTATAATGTATAGATATGTATTAGTGTGTGTGTTGTAGCGGGTGAGGGTGGGGGTGTTGCGTGTGTGTGTCCCTGTTTTTTGCCTCCCCCCTCCCCTGTGTCGTAGGTGCAGTACTCACCGTGTTCTTCGCCGCCAGCGTTCGTGCTCCTGGTACAGAAGCAGGAAGACTATCGCAGGTAGGATTTGGAGTTCCGGGTCCATGGTGTCCTCCTTCCTCGTGGAGTGTGTAGAGGTGAGCATTTTCCCTTCGAAATTCCTGTTTCCGCTGTGTTTTTATCCGCGGTGAATCCGCCCCGGAAAAGGTGGCGGATTGGCCTGTCATAATAGTGTGGGCGGTACATTGGCCTCCGCCTGTCTGTTGGCGGTGACCGCTGCGCTGTTTGTTTGTACAGCCGTGGCGGTCGGAGTGTTAAAGTGGCTGTCTTTGTTGGCGGTTTCCGCCACAGTCGTAATTCCAAATTTTTTACCGCCGGCCTGTTGGTGGTCTTACCGCCGCTTTAACACCGTCCGCCAGGGTTGTAATGACCCCCTCTGTCTCCTAAGTTAAGCCTTGACGCTCGTTGCCAAGCTACCAAGGGTTGAGCTAGGTTTAATTTACTGAGACCTAACTGGACCTTAGTGGAGGTTAGTGGCTTATTGCTAAGTGTAGGTACCTACCTGCCCTTACCAATAACCCATTTTCCAACACCACAGGAGTGCATACCAGCTCTATTTAGAAGATGGGAAAGGGCAAAAATCCAAAATTCCAGAAGAAAACGCTGCATGACAGGAGTAGTGGCCATATTTAAACATGATGATGGATACTGCAAGTGCCAGGACACTGAGGTAGGGGACTGGGCTATTTCAAACTCCTAGAGGCAGAGCTATTGGAATCCTACAAGGAGGAGGGGGGTCTTCATTCATGGATCATCATTTGTGCATTCCACACTGCATCCCATCTGGTTGTGAATGAAATGAAATCAAACACTATGGGCCATATTTATACTTTTCGACGCACAACTGCGCCAACGCAGTTGTGCGTCAAAAAATCTAACGCCGGCTAACGCCATTCTGAAGCGCCATGCGGGCGCCGTATTTATTCAATGACGTTAGCGGCGGCGCTGCCTGGTGTGCGTAAAAAAAAATTACGTACACCAGGCAGCGCCGGCGTAGGGGAATATGGAGCTTGGGCGCCAAATAATGGGGCAAGTCAGGCTGAGGCAAAAATATCGCCTCAACCCGATTTGCGCCATTTTCTTCGCCTCCCAACCCCCATTGAAATGACTTAGCAAAGACAGGAGTCATGCCCCCTTGCCCAATGGCCATGCCCAGGGGACTTCTGTCCCCTGGGCATGGTCATTGGGCATAGTGGCATGTAGGGGGGCACAAATCAGGCCCCCCTATGCCAAATTTAAAATGCAGAGTTGAAAGTCTTTTTGGGCCAGATGTATGATGAAACCACTTTGCGAATCTCTAATAGCGATTTTTAAGAAATCGCTATTTCTGATTCGCAAAATAGTATGTATCATATTTGTGATTCGGTAATAGCGATTTCTTAAAAATCGCAAATGCTATTACCAAATCGCAAATAGCGATTCTGAGCCCATTCACACCTAGGCCCATAATTACAAATTTTTTGCATTTCCCAAATTGCGAATTCCTAACTGGAATTCGCAATTTAGGAAATGCAAAACCCCAGGGTGCTGGGAGCCTCTGCTGCACCCCAAAAAATATTGCCAAAGGGGCATGTGTGCGTTACATATCAATTTTAAAAATGCATTTTTAATGCATTTTAAAAATTTGCACATGGTTACCACCAAGTTTTACTTTTTCCTTAATGCCCAATTCGTATTAAGGAAAAGCTTGATACATGTGCTTAAGAAATCGCAAATAAGGAATCCTTATTTGCGATTTCTTATTTAGAGAATCGCAATTTGCGATTCTCTAAATGGCCTCGCAATTTTAAGGAATCGCTATTTTAGCGATTCATTAAAATTGCATTGCAAATGGCTTTCATACATAATGAAAGGCATTTTTGCATTCGCAAACGGCCATTCGCACCGTTTGCGAATGCAAATTTGCTTGATACATCTGGCCCTTTATTCGGTAATGTGCTTCAGATGCGATTTCTATCAGAAAATTTCAGGTTGATTCTTTGGAGCTATCACATCTCGATATCTTTCCTCTGATTGCTGGAGCACGTTTTAAGAAGTCCTCCTCTTAGGCTGACATTACTACACAGCCGAAAAGTGGGCATCTGTGAAAATCAAACATCGAGATGGAATTTAAACTGGAAAAAAGGCGATGCAGAAGAGTAAACAATGTAATGGATCATTTTGTTTGACTATTTAGAGAGAATCACAAACCTGGAGAACAGGTATTGTGCTGCTGCTACTTGATTAAACATACACACATGTATGTCTTCAAATCATTCATTCTTCTCAATTACCTATGCTTAACTTAACTTCTTTGCCACATGAGCTAGTGTTGCATTCCAGCACGGCTCAGTTCATCTCAATCATTTTCTTCCTGGCTGATAAGCGGACTAACAAGCAAAATGCAGCGTGCAATTCGTTTTGCTAAGTAATACTATCACTCTCAGGACATAGACATCCACACCCATTTTACTAGTGTAAAAGGCCATTTCTTATGACAGGCTTGCTCATCATAACGTAACATTAACATAACTAGAACTTAAATAAACACTTTTCATCTTTACCTTTTGAACTCCCCCATCTTCCATTCTCACTTCATTCCCTACTTTTTCCTCCGTTCACCCAGCATCCACTTCCGTTCTCCCACACTTCACCCTTTTGCTTTCGTCTCCTGTCTGAATCGGATATCCCCCACTCTGTCATCCTTCACCTGCTTCTTTTTTCCCTGCTAGAAGGCTGGCCAGGCACACATCTAATCCTCCACCCTCCCCCATCTACTGCCCGTATCTAGCAACCTGCCCCAACCCTGGCATACAAAGACCCTTAACCCCTCACACAGCATCTCCATTCACTCACCCCCTCTCCAGCACACCTCACGTTTGTCCTGTAGGGTGGGTGCCTCAGTGCAGCATGACAAGCTGCGCAGAAGAGGCAAATCCCCACCCCAGCTCCTCCCTAGAAGGTTTCCCTTAGACCCTCCCCTTCTATCCCCCCGGCCTATCCCCTCTATGGCCGTCTCCTTCAAGCCTGAAAGTTCACGTCGAGAGATTGGACTGTGTCCCTCTCTCCACGAGGCCCTACATTCTCAGTAACTGCTCATCTTTTTGTGTTTTAGTCTCATTTATGGCCAATCGGTGTGCGTGACTTGATCTTAGCAGTAATTATATTTCACCTGCACAGTTTGCCTTTGATCTGAGAATTTTTTTATTCTTTTTATCTTCTTTCTGATCATAAGAATCAATGTGTTATTTTATTTGTGTAAAAATCACATTGCGCTGAAAACATTTAAACAAGTTTCCAAATGTATCTGTTCTGAATATGCCATTTGACTTTACTATTTAACTGTGATCAACGGCAAGAACAAAAGCTTCCAATGTTTGGAGGACTGCCGGTATGCCTACAACTAAAAACCCACTACTCATGTTTAGCTAAAATATGTAGAAGCTTCTGCTTGGGTTTTAATACAATTGTTAGGTCTTCTCGGTCTCTTTTCTATATTAAAAGTGCATTAGCACTTGCTAATTTACAACGCCACAGAGCACTTTTACTACAGAAGGGGTGTGTTGAATTATTCAGATTCATAACTAAGGACTTCCTGCATCAATCGTGCATTTTGAGCTCATGCCTGCTAAATTTCGCTTTTCACTTATAAAATACTATTGCAGTCTGCACCACCAAATTTCTACTACACCAACGAGCAGGCACATCATATTTCCCTTCGCATAAAAGAAAAATACCCCAAATGATTCACTTTCGCACCATGATTCAAAGTGGAAAGCACAAAAACAAAGTTATTTCCAAAGACATTGCACCGCATTGCACTGCATGTGTTTACTGAAAAAGCTACAACATAAATATCACTCTAACTAAAGTCATAGTGCAAAGGCAAAGAATGTGATCCTATGCAACGTAAAGCATAAAACTCCCCACCAGTCTCCCTGACCTTGTCAAGTTAGGTTGCACATAAGTGCCATTATCCTCTGAGGGCTCTGATTTTCCAGCAGATGTATGACTACCCTCTTAAGATGGGCACATCAGCTTCCAGATCAAAGTATCTTTTTACTCGATACTCCCTAATTGCTGAAAGAAGAGCTCACTAGCTTGTACATTTTTTGGGGCAGGCGCACAGGAGAGGCTCCTTCTATCTCACATTTTCCCTGTAAGCTAGTCAGTAGATGTAGGTAGTTCAGTGGTAACACATTTACACCCCTTTGTAGTACATACCCTTAGAGCTGAAATGTACATGGCTGTTTGAACATTAACATCAGTTGCTTCTGATTTATTTGCACAATATCTGGTGAAATGGGAGGATATCCATGAAAGCAATGTTGATACTGATCACTTACTTGTGTTCCCTCCAGCAGCAGAAATATCCTAGAGATATTTGCACTAATAACAACTGGAAAGTATTGTTATTTTATGGAGAGAAAATTATGTCTAGTAATGAGAGAGTGATTCCTTTAGTTGTGTTTTAGAAGACTCAATGAATCTACCTTAATTTATATCAGACAAGAATGGTGTGTAGACGATCACAGGGTTTGGCTACTGTCAGATGGACACAGCAGATATTGTACCTGCAATAGACAATGACAAATCCAACTGTTGCATCCTGTGTAGCCCAAGAGCATGTACAAGAACATGCCACACATGGAGCTCCTAGGTAAGACATTCAAACTAAATTTCTCACCATCTCAAATCTATTAATAAGCACACCTTAACAATTCCCAGTAATTTGTTTATTCAGTCTGCCCAGGATTGAGGATCCTAGCTCTGACAGTCTCTAGAAGCTATATCTCCTCCCTTGTTAAATAAAAAGGTATAACATTAGCAGCATTATATTTCTTTGATCAAATGTCGAGGTGCTCGCAAAGTTCGGCCAGACCGCGTGATATGAGGTAGTCAGGCTGTACTCAGAGTGGATACCGAGGGTACAGGTTCTAATGTCTGATCTGGGCTTTCAGGTGGAGCAACCTCATATGGGGTTACAGGGACTGAAGATCCCTGAGACAGATTTCTGCAATTTGACAAGTCACTTGTGATGGATTTGCTGGGAGGTTGAGTCCCTAGCGCATAACAACTTTCAGAGGCTCAACATCAAACAGAGGATCGGTCTTTCACTTCTGCTTTTGCTTGATGAGAACCCGGTCAACTTAGTTGAGGAGAATCTCCTGAGCTCTCCAACGTTGATCAGCATATGCCTTCATTTGATGTTTTCAAGAAGTGTCAGTAGCACGGACCTCTTCATCACACCGACTTGAGTGGTCCACTGGGTTATTTTGGTTTCACTGGTGGTAGGGTGAGGAGTTGAACGATAAGCATGGAGGGCTTGACATAATTCCTGACTCAACTCAATTCCTTCCATTGGTGTATGTTGGATCGGGGTTCCCATAAAACATCCCAAAACACCGTTAGCCTGAGGCCAAAAGGGTGTACTTTTCTGATGCTTGATGTTGAGCTGAGTCGGAAACTCCTTAAACTCCTTGCTATTGAATGGTGAACCATTGTCAGACTTGAAAGTGTCTGGTATGCCCCACACTGCAAATATGTGGTCCAGTCACTCTGTTACTTTACCGTGGGTTGTTGATGATATATCCTCTACCAGCACACTTGAGTCTGGTTATTAGTAGAGGTAAGTACGGACCAACCACTAGCAATAATGCCCTCAGACAATGTTGTGCCCAGTCAAAGTTTCAAAACATTAGCCCCTAGCTCAACCCCTGGTAGCTTGGCAACAAGCAGGCAGGCTTATCCTAGGAGACAGTTATGGAAAGCATTTAAATACACCAATACAGCAAATAAGCAAGACACAACACACAATACAAATCCCACACTAATTAATAAAAAATAGTACAAATTGTATCTTTAAAATTACACCAAAACGAAAAAAAATCCAATATAGGGAAAATGGGTTATGAATTTTTAAAGATCAAATAAAGAAATGTGCTTTCTAGTGCTTAGAAATCAATAGTGCCATCTGGGGACATCTGGTTGTGCTTGACCAGGACAAAGTCAAAGTTCGAGGCTAACCGCGATGGAGTTCTGCTTGGATACACTGAGCAGGAGGCCTCGGTCAAAATTTTACCTTCACACTTAGAAGACTTTCTGGAGCTTTTCTCTATCCAGCCAACCAATTTTTCTCTATCTAGCCAGCCAATTTTGATGCAACATCCTCTGACTGCATTTCCCCGGGGCTCTGATCAAACCTGGAAGTCTGGAGCTCTGGAGCTTTCAGCAGGATGAACCTGAAATCCAGGCCGGGTCAAGTTTGAAGGCATTCGGCTTGTCTCGCAACATTGGGTCGGTCCACTTGTGGATCTTTTTCCAAAGGTTGTTCCAAACATCTGGAACTGATTCCTGAAGTACCTCTTTGGGGTTCAAAGTGTCCAAAACACACATCCAAGGGTCTACAAGCTCTGAGATGGTCCTTAGAAGTATAGGACCACAATTCACACAATGGACCTGACCAAATCCTTAAAAGTCCACTGGAGGGCTTCCAGACTGGGGAATTTCATTATAATTAGTGCAGGCACGCTCTGTTAACCTGTTGCTTTCTGTAAGTCCACTACGGAGTCCTTTTTGAAGCACGGCAACATTTTTAGGGCTGTTGTTCAAGTGTGCAACAGGAACAGTACTTCAGTGTGCAGTACTTGGAGTTGCAGACCAGGTTTACAGCATGGTAGCAATTCTTCTTCTTGTGATTTCAGGCAGCATATCTGAGTTACAATACAGATCAGCCACTTTTATTCAGTCATCCTGGGGGACAAGCAAGGGGGTACCCCTGTCCAATGAGCTGCAGAGTGTCACACTAAAGAATGACAGCTTCCTCCAAAGTGTGATATTTTCTTGTCCCATAAAGCAATGCTATTTAAAATTTCAAGATGGATGATTTTCTTCCAGAGAACCAAAACCTGGATAAACCAACCTGCTTGGTGTAGGTCATTTCCATTAACATCCCCTCTAAACATCTGCAAACTACTTCCCTGGGCCTGCTATCCATCTGTGGGATACAGGGTGCGAGAGCAGACCTCGCAGGCATTACTTTCTGTCCTGCTTCCTTTGAAGCCCAGTTTGACTTGCCCAGCCCCTGTCCTGGCTTGGCCTCAGAATCTGCCAACCTCTCAGAATCACATAACCTCTGCTCAGTGCAGGCCCCTTATCACCGCATCAAAGCAGCCTGGTGTAGGAAAGTACCATCTTGCCTGGCATGTTACCCCCATATTTCACTGTATATATGTTGTTTTAGTGTATGTGTCACTGGGACCCTGCCAGCCAGGGCCCCAGTGCTCATAAGTGTGCCCTGTATGTGTTCCCTGTGTGATGACTAACTGTCTCACTGAGGCTCTGCTAACCAGAACCTCAGTGGTTATGCTCTCTCTGCTTTCCAAATTGTCACTAACAGACTAGTGACCAATTTCACCAATTCACATTGGCATACTGGAACACCCTTATAATTCCCTAGTATATGGTACTGAGGTACCCAAGGTATTGGGGTTCCAGGAGATCCCTATGGGCTGCAGCATTTCTTTTGCCACCCATAGGGAGCTCTGACAATTCGTACACAGGCCTGCCACTGCAGCCTAAGTGAAATAACGTCCACATTATTTCACAGCCATTTACCACTGCACTTAAGTAACTTATAAGTCACCTATATGTCTAACCTTTACCTGGTAAAGGTTGGGTGCTAAGTTACTTAGTGTGTGGGCACCCTGGCACTAGCCAAGGTGCCCCCACATCATTCAGGGCAAATTCCCCGGACTTTGTGAGTGCGGGGACACCATTACACGCGTGCACTGGACATAGGTCACTACCTATGTACAGCGTCACAATGGTAACTCCGAACATGGCCATGTAACATGTCTAAGATCATGGAATTGTCACCCCAGTGCCATTCTGGCATTGGGGAGACAATTCCATGATCCCCCGAGTCTCTAGCACAGACCCGGGTAACTACCTTTCCCGGGGTTTCACTGCAGCTGCTGCTGCTGCCAACCCCTCAGACAGGTTTCTGCCCTCCTGGGGTCCAGCCAGGCTTGGCCCAGAAAGGCAGAACAAAGGACTTCCTCAGAGAGAGGGTGTTACACCCTCTCCCTTTGGAAAAAGTTGTCAGGGCTGGGGAGGAGTAGCCTCCCCAGCCTCTGGAAATGCTTTGATGGGCACAAATGGTGCCCATCTCTGAATAAGCCAGTCTACACCGGTTCAGGGATCCCCCAGCCCTGCTCTGGCGCGAAACTGGACAAAGGAAAGGGGAGTGACCACTCCCCTGACCTGCACCTCCCAGGGGAGGTGCCCAGAGCTCCTCCAGTGTGCTCCAGTCCTCTGCCATCTTGGAAACAGAGGTGCTGCTGGCACACTGGACTGCTCTGAGTGGCCAGTGCCAGCAGGTGACGTCAGAGACTCCTTCTGATAGGCTCTTACCTGTGTTGCTAGCCTATTCTCCTTCCTAGGTAGCCAAACCTCCTTTTCTGGCGATTTAGGGTCTCTGCTTTGGGGAATTCTTTAGATAACGAATGCAAGTGCTCATCAGAGTTCCTCTGCATCTCTCTCTTCACCTTCTGCCAAAGGATCGACCGCTGACTGCTCAGGACGCCTGCAAAACCTCAACAAAGTAGCAAAGACGACTACTGCAACCTTGTATCGCTGATCCTGCCGCCTTCTCGACTGTTTTCCTGGTGGTGCATGCTCTGGGGGTAGCCTGCCTCCTCTCTGCACTAGGAGCTCTGAAGAAATCTCCAGTGGGTCGACGGAATCTTCCCCCTGCAACCGCAGGCAACAAAAGACTGCATCACTGGTCCTCTGGGTCCCCTCTCAGCGTGGTCCCTGGAACTCAACAACTTTGTCCAAGTGACTCCCACAGTCCAGTGACTCTTCAGTCCAGGTTTGGTGGAGGTAAGTCCTTGCCTCCCCATGCTAGACTGCATTGCTGGGTACAGCGTGATTTGCAGCTGCTCCGGCTCCTGTGCACTCTTCCAGGATTTCCTTTGTACACAGCCAAGCCTGGGTCCCCAACACTCTAACCTGCAGTTCACAACCTCCTGAGTTGTCCTCGGGCATCGTGGGACTCCCTTTTGTGTCTTTGGGTGAGCTCCGGTTCACTCCTCTTCGCAGTGCCTGTTCCGGCACTTCTGCGGGTGCTGCCTGCTCCTGTGAGGGCTCCCTGACTTGCTGGGCGCACCCTCTGTCTCCTCATCCAAGTGGCGACATCCTGGTCCCTCCTGGGCCACAGCAGTATCCAAAAACCCTAACCGCAACCCTTGCAGCTAGCAAGGCTTGTTTGCAGTCTTTCTGTGTGGGAACACCTCTGCAAGCTTCTTCAAGACGTGGGACATCCATCCTCCAAAGGGGAAGTTTCTAGCCCTCTTGGTTCTTGCAGATTCCACAGCTTCTACCATCCAGTGGCAGCTCCTTTGCACCCTCAGCTGGCATTTCCTGGGCATCTGCCCAATCTCGACTTTGTCGTGACTCTTGGACTTGGTCCCCTTGTTCCACAGGTACTCTCATCCGGAAATCCACTTTGGTTGCATTGCTGGTGTTGGTCTTCCTTGCAGAATTCCCCTATCACGACTTCTGTGCTCTCTGGGGAATATAGGTGCACTTTACACCTACTTTTCAGGGTCTTGGGGTGGGCTATTTTTCTAACCCTCACTGTTTTCTTACAGTCCCAGCGACCCTCTACAAGCTCACATAGGTTTCGGGTCCATTCGTGGTTCGCATTCCACTTTTGGAGTATATGGTTTGTGTTGACCCTATACCTATGTGCTCCTATTGCAATCTACTGCAACTTTACATTGCTTGCATTACTTCATTTTGCTATTACTGCATATTTTTGGTATTGTGTACATATATCTTGTGTATATTTGGCATCCTCATACTGAGGATACTCACTGAGATACTTTTGGCATATTGTCATAAAAATAAAGTACCTTTATTTTTAGTATATCTGTGTATTGTGTTTTCTTATGATATTGTGCATATGACACCAGTGGTATAGTAGGAGCTTTGCATGTCTCCTAGTTCAGCCTAAGCTGCTCTGCTATAGCTACCTTCTATCAGCCTAAGAAACACCTCTTCTACACTAATAAGGGATAACTGGACCTGGTACAGAGTGTAAGTACCCCTTGGTACCCACTACAAGCCAGGCCAGCCTCCTACACCTGGCTACTCTTGCTTATAGTTACACTGCACCCCACCCATTGGGCATCTAAGGAAGGCCCTTGTGGTGACGTATATGTAAAAATAAGGTAGACTTATGACTTTGGAAGTTTCTTTAATTCCAATGGTGAATTTGCATACATTTTGCATTTTAAAGACGGTCTGCAAGGCAGGGCTGCCTTTAAAAATTGCAGCAGGCAACACAGCAGGGCATACTCCAGTGCAGAAAATCTACTGGGCATCTAAACTTACCTGGCCTATTATGTACTAGGAGTGAGAAAGTAGCCTCTTTCTAGCATGGTTACCCCCATTTTGGGCCTGTTTGTCAGTGTTAGTCAGTGTGTTTTTACTGTGTCACTGGCATCCTGCTAGTCAGGACCCCAGTTCTCATAGGTTGTGGCCTACTTGTCAGTCTGTTTCACTGTTTTTGTCAGTATGCTTAATTGGGTCACTGGAGTCCTGCTAATAAGAACTCTAGTGCTTATGCTCTCTCTGATTCCAAATTTGTACGTACATACTGGTAACCCAGTATTGCACTCCAGATTGGTATACTGGACCCCCCCTTATAAGTTCCTAGTATATGGTAACTAGATACCCAGGGCACTGGGGTTCCTGGAGATCCTTATGGGCTGCAGAATTTCTTCTGCCACCCATAAGGAACTCATACAAACACTTCTTCAGGACTGCCATTGGAGCCTGAGTGAAATAGTGTAAGAAATATTTCACAGACATTTTCACTGCACCAGGTCACTTATAAGTCATCTATATGTCTAACCTTCAGACCCTGAAGGCTAGGTGCCTAGTACCTGTGTGTGAGAGCACCCCTGTACTAGCAGAGGTGCCCCCACATCATCCAGGCCTATTTTCCCAGACTTCTTGAGTGTGGGGACACCATTATAAGTGTGCACTATATTTAGGTCAATACCTATATATAGCTTCACAGAGGTAACTCCGAATATGGCCATGTGAGGAGTCTAACAACTGGGAATTGTACCCCAATACTGATTCCAGTATTTGTTGCACAATCCCATGCACTCTTGGGGCTCCACCATGGACTCCCAGTACTGCCATATCAGCCTTCTGAGGTTTTCACTGCAGCCCCAGCTGCAGGCACCTCACAGACAGGTGTCTGCCCTCCTGTGGCTTGATCAGCTCAATCCCAGGAAGGCAGAACAGTTCATTTCCTTTAGGAGAGGGGTGTTACACCCTCTCCCTTTGGAAATAGTTGTTACAGGCATGGAAGGGGTATCCCCCCAGAGGCTATGGAAATGCTTTGAAGATGGTTCCCTCCTTGCATAATCCAGTCTACACCAGTTCAGGGTCCACACCAGTCCCTGCTGTGGCACGAAACTGGTCAAAGGAAAGGAGATTGACCACTCCCTGTCCATCACCACCCCAGGGGTGATGCCCAGAGCTCCCCCAGAGTCTCCCTGGGTACTGCCATCCTGTTTTCAGGATGGTCAGGGAACTCTGGGAGTATCTGAGTGGCCAGTGCCAGCAGGTGACGTCATAGACCCCTCCAGCTATTTAGGGTCTCTCCTCTGGGTGTTTCTTCAGATTTGGATTGCAAGACTCCAGCAGGAATCCTCTGCATCCTTTACTTCATCTTCTTCCGACGGATCAACAGCTGACTGCTCCAGGAACTCTACAACAGTGCAACAAAGAAGCAAAGATGACTTCTGCGACCTTGTAACTTCAGCTCCTGCCATCAACTGCAACAGTTTACAGGTTGTGCATGCTCTTAGGACTGCCTGTCTTCATCCTGTATCAGAAGAACTGAAGGAATCACCCGTGGAGTGACAGAGTCACTTCCCTGCTTCAGCAGGCACCTCTCTGCACTGATGACCGGCACTAAAACAAAGTATCTTTATTTTTGGTAACACTGAGTACTGTCTTTCATGTGTGTGAGTACTGTGTGACTACAGTGGTATTGCAAGGGCTTTGCATGTCTCCTAGTTCAGCCTTGGCTGCTCTGCCCACAGCTGCATCTAGACTGCCTGGCTTCTAGACAATGACTAAATTTCACTAAAAAGGGGTAACTGGACCTGGTATAAGGTGTAAGTACCTTAGGTACCTACTACAAACCAGGCCAGCCCCCTACACTAGAGATCTAAAGGTAGTTTGAATCCCCCTTGTCCTGTTATCTACTAGGAATTTACAGGGGTCTCACATTGCCAATCTTAACTGTACCATTTACCATATACGTTCTATTCAGACCACTGGCCCTGGACCTGTTTAGCAGAGCCCAGGACACAGTCAGGGTCATTTACCACCAGGATCAGTCAGAAACATTGGGGTTTACATGCTAAAAGGATGACTTTCTCACACAGAAGAAAACAGGAATATCATCAATGGCCATCACTAATGGTGCCTGTTTGCCAGGGGTCCAAAGAAATCTATGGCCGCTGTTAGAAATTGGGTCTTTTGTTGGCAGGCAGGTTACCCCCTGTCCAAGCAAGGACCCTCAATCTAGTCAGGGTAATGGAGAATCGCCCTCAGTTAACCCCTGCTCACCCCCTTGGTAGCTTGGCGCAAGCAGGCAGGCTTAACTTCAGAAGGAAGGTGTAAAGTATTTGTACCAACACACACAGTAACTCAGTGAAAACACTACAAAATGACACAATACAGGTTTAGAAAAATAGATAATATGTATCTAAACAAAGCAAGAACAAAATGACAAAAGTCCAACATACAAGCCAGGCTATCAATTTAAAAAGCAAAACAGTCTTAAATCCTGTAGAAAACAGTGAGAACGTGGTTACTGTACAAAAGTACCTGGATAGTGTCAAAATAAAGCCACACGGGCAAGCGTGTGTCGAAAAACGCCATCAATGCATCAATTTCTTATTCGCAAGCGAGAGCGTGTGTCATTCCTCCTCGAGTCGGGCCAGCATGTGTTGTTTCTTCTCTCCCACAAGAGAGTGATGCATTGATACGGACTTGCACCTCGGGTCCGGGCAGGCTCTGTGTTAATTTTCCGCGCCCAGCTATGTTGCTTTGAAATCTGTTTGCACGGTATCAAGAAACCGCGCTGTACAGGGGCTTGGGTGGTTAACCGCAGCCGCTGTGGGTGTTGCGCATCGTTTCTCCAACCATGTTGTGCTGATCTCCCAGCCGTGATGCAGGTGGATCGTCAATTTTAGCCACAAGGCTGGCGGCGCGTCATTTTTCAGCTGCAAAGCGGGTGGTGCGTTGAACGTTTACCCGCACGGCGATCTTTGCGTGTATTTCTGTCCTTTTGCACCAGCTCCACCTTTCAAGGGCCCAGAGACAGGTTAGGGCACCACTTGGCAGGCAGGATTCTCAGCAGAAATGCCAAGTGCTGACGGAGATACGTCTTTGCTGTCCCTGAGACTTCAACAACAGGAGGCAAGCTTAGTATCAAACCCTTGGAGATTCTTCACCAGTGGAAGGCACACAAATGTCAGACTTTATCCTCTCTCAGGTAGAAGCAACTACTGCAGGCCAACCCAGAAAAGCACAGTCACAGGCAAAGGGGCAGTACTCCTCCTCCAGCTTCTCCAGCTCCTCTCCTTGGCAGAGGTCCCTCTTGGTTCTTATACCCCTTTCTGCCTTTAAAGTAGGCCTACTTCATTGGAAGGTCTCTGTTGTTTTCAATATCCTGCCTTACTCAGGCCAGGCCCCAGACACACACCAGGGGGTTGGAGACTGCATTGTGTGAGGGCAGGCACAGCCCTTTTAGGTGTAAGTGACCACTTCTCCCCTCAGCCCAGATGGCCGATCAGGATATGCAGGCTACACACCACCACCCCGTGTTTCACTGTCTAGACGAGAGCTGCAAACAGCCCACCTGTCAAACTGACCCAGACAGGGAACCCACAAACAAGCAGAGCCATAGAATGGTTTAAGCAAGAAAATGCATACTTTCTAAAAGTGGCATTTTCAAACACACAATCTAAAAACCAACCACTAAAAGATGTATTAAATTTTGAGTTCAGAGACCCCAAACTCCACATGTCGATCTGCTCCCAAATGGAATCTGTGCTTTAATCATATTTAAAGGCAGCCCCCATGTTAACCTATGAGAGAGATGTGCCTTGTAACAGTGAAAACCGAATTTGGCAGTATTTCCCTGTCAGGACATGTAAAACACATAAGTACATGTCCCACTTTTAACATACACTGCACCCTGCCCATGGGGCTACCTAGGGCCTACCTTCGGGGTGCCTTACATGTATAAAAAGGGAAGGTTTAGGCCTGGCAAGTGGGTACACTAGCCAAGTCAAATTGGTAGTTTAAAACTACACTCCCAGACACTGCAGTGACATGTCTGAGCCATGTTTACAGGGCTACTAATGTGGGTGGCACAACCAGTGCTGCAGGCCCACTAGTAGCATTTGATTTTTAAGCCAATGTACACGTATAATGTATATAGGGAACACTTACACTTTAGCACTGGTCAGCAGTGATAAAGTGTCCCGAGCAAACAGAACAGCAAAAACAGAGTCCAGCGCACATAAACAACCTGGGAAGTAGAGGCAAATAGTTAGGGGAGACCATGCCAATGATGCGAAGTCTAACAGCCACTCTTTCCCATGCACGTGCAGGATAGATCAGACATGTTTAGTGAATGCTTGGTCATGTTTGGGGAGCAACAATTGCATAAATGACACTCCTTTAACTCTCTCTCAACTCTCTCATCCAAGGGAGGGAACCTCACTTGACCTCTCAGGGCTCTCTTGGTGGCAACATATCACAATGTCCTTCATAAGCAACTTCAATGCGGCAGTCTCAGGCTCTTGGATGTAACAATCCTGGAGCCTCTTAGCACAATGCCTTCCTGCGTGATAGACAGTTCATCTTGTACATTTTGATACTTTTGAAATTCAACATTGTCACTCAGAGGTCCCGTCACTCTGTCTCAATGATTGCACTGAAATAAGCAGTTTGTTTGCAAACCCCCTTTGCTGCTGTAGCATTATTTATTTTTCACTGTGGGGGCGCAAAAGTCCAGACCACTGAAATAATTTATGTTACATTGATATTGTGTAGACTACTGCTCCCACAATGTATGTGAATGTATTGTTAAAGGTGAGCTAAGTAGATTCTATACACATCAGTGTTTAATGCTGTACAAAACAGCTTGGAAGTGTCATGCTTTATTGGCTTTTGCTAACATTTTAAATAGTTTTGTGATGTATGCTTTGGTATGAATGAAGTATGAGTGGTATTTATGGTGGTATGTTGAAGATATAGGGTGCTGTATATGTTGGGTACATGTTGAGGGCATATAGATTTGGTGGTACATTCATAATAATATATATTGGTGATTTGTTAACATTAATCCATTGTTATATTTATGTGTATATTATATTTAATCAGGAGATTTCAAGGTATCATGTGTAAAGATTTAGGGCCTGATTACGACCTTGGCAGAAGGGATACTCTGTCACAAAAGTGACGGATATTCAGCCCGCCGTTTTACAAGTTCAATAGAATGTAATGGAACTTGTCATACAGCGGATGGGATATCTGTCACTTTTGTGATGGAGTATTCCATCCGCCAAGGTGTAATCAGGCCCTTAATGTTACAATAAATGTTTACAATCTATTGGGCAGGGCTCATAATATTATTTCCTTGATTTGTTTTGTAGTAGATTATTTGGGGGTATCAATGTTGTACTAATTTGCATTGTTTCCCCTGGTTGCCTGCCTTCTCATTCTTTCATACAAGGGCCCTCTTCTGTTTGTTTCCTGGGTGTAGTTCAGCCCTCTGCCCAACCCCCACATTGGGGAATAGGCAACCAAGGTAGGTTCTCATTTGATATACCATTAACAATATCTTTAGCAAATCCACTGTGATGTCATGTGAGGTCATAAGCAGTGCATGAGGAGAGCATGAGTTATGAAGGCTTTGTTCAGTATCCATTACTGCACTTTAATTATGATGGCACTGCTTGTGACTTCACGTATTATAT